>NW_028324303.1:20241491-20541491 GCF_058129835.1 Hydra viridissima
AAAAAAAAAATTAAAAACAACTTATTCTAAAACTTTCTACCTCTGAGCCACTATTGGTTTTGCTCATGTCAGCTTCATATTGGTTTGTATCTAGCCATACTCTATAGGTACGATCATCCCCTTTTAGTTCAGGTTTTGGATCTGGACCTGTAATTTTAACATAAACTCTTGTATTTATCAATGTTTCAAAGTTATAAACAGTTTATTAATCAGAAGTTTATGATTTAATTAACAACTAAAAACCTTCTTCAATCACTTTTCCCTCTTCATCAAGCATGCCGTCAATCTCACAGCCCCGAACATATGAAATCCCAAACTAATAAAGCAGAAAATAATCAAAACATTAAAAAATAATTTTGTAAATCGCTATATTTGTTTGTGTGATTTAAAATTGATATAGCTTATATTTACAATAAATTGCATAGCTTTTAAAAACTATTTCGAATGATTTACAAAATTTCTTTTTTTTTTAATACGCAAAAAATAAATAAATTTTGTAATTGGTACAGTACTATGAGCAAAAACAAAACTAAAGCAAGTTAAGAAAGACGATAACAATAAACTAAAGTGATATTTTCAAATGATTTTGTTGAGAAAAATAATCTAAGATTGAAATTCCTACTAATAACTACAAAAAAAAAAAAAAAAAGTCAAAAACCCAAATAACCTTTAATCAAACTTCCTTCAACTGTTTAAAATATTTTAAAGACTGTATGTATGCACGTATAATAATCAAATTGTGAGCATGCATGCAAACTTTATAATTACATATTAAATTTAACCTGATCTGCAAATGGAGTTGATTTGTCATATCTCTGATTATACACTGTTTTTTGAGCTTTTATAGATATTAGGAACGCAACATCGTGTTTTCTTAAACCTGCAAACAAACAGTTGAAATTAAATTTTAAGATTTCAAAGTTGATTTAAAACAACTTCACTTTTGTAAATACCTTCCCATTCTTCACGCAGCACCTGGCGTTGACTAAGTGTTATTTTTACATCAGCCAAGACTCTAGAAGGACAGGTTTCTCCTACTTTTGGTTTTCCAACCTATCAAAGCGCTCAGAATGTAAAAAAAAGCTTTCTTTATTCCCCTTCATCCTCTCAGAGTACTCAAAGTTAAGAACAAAAAATAATGAGAGCTTACCTCTATTATTGAAAAACTGTTGATCGGCTTAAAAAGAAATAAATAAATCAAAATATTTCATTAGAGAAAATAAACAAATTTAAATTTAAAAAATTTGCAGCTTACAAGTGCCATGCGTGCCCAACCTTGAAACAAAGTATCACCATATTCACTTTTCCTGGAAAATGTTTGTATAACTATTTTAAATATAAATATCTTAAAACTACTACAAGTTAAAAAATAATTACTAAACTTTAAATAAAAACTAACAGCAATATGAATGTGTGAATATGAGCTTTAATTTCATATCTTTAAAATTATGTGTTGAAAAGTAAAGAAACCTTCCTAGACATTATAACTATAAAAAACACTTAGGGAATGACGTCCAGTTACCATCAAGAAAAATAAAAATTGTTACATAAAGGTCTTAACTAAAAAAATCCACGAAGAAAAAAAACCATACCATGGTTTTATTCGGCTAATAGCATCTTCAATATCGCTACGCACTTCATCTAAAAGATGCCATGGAAGAAAATGCTTCTTTAAATTTAAATGTAAAATTGTCACATAAAATCTACTATAAGAACAAAAACTCTGAGGTTGACAACGCCAATTTTCATTGAGAAGTTCAACTCAAAGTATTCTACTACAACTACTGCAGTCTAATAGTACTTGTAAGAACAGATTGATTAAAATACCATCTTAAACATTTAAAAAGAACATAAAAAAACATTCATCTACACTTAATATAAAAAGACGTTCATAGTTAATATATTATGTTAAAGATAATATATTATAACGATATATATTATAAAGATATTATATTATGTTTGTTATAATATGTTAAAGATTTTATTTATTTTATAAATTTGTAACTATAACAATATTTTAGTGTAAAAGGAAACTTGAAAAATATTTTATCATTCATACTTTATGCATCATTCATACTTTGTGCAGTGAGATTCAAATCGGTAGTGATATAAGAAATAACTTTTTAAACACATAAGTTTACAATGATTCTCAACTTCAATTCGAATAAAATTATGAATAACTTATATTATAGCCAATTAATATAAAAATGGCACAGCACATTTTGCAAGAAAAACTAGCCCGTTTCTTTTGCTTTTGAATGAAATCAAGTGTTCAGCTTTTAATTTTAAAACAACTGAAAAAAATCTAAAAACAAAATAAATTCAAAGTCGCTCTTTTCAGCTTTTTACAGCTTTTTCAGCTCTTTACAGCTTAGAACCAATTTTTGTAATTCTAACAAAAAGCTATGTAGTGTGCAAGTTTTCCCCACCTGGCATAGTGGATAAAACTCACAAACTCCTTTTGGTGTGAAAATCTTAATAAACAAAGATATAGGAAATATATAAAAAAGATCAAACTATCTCTTTTAAAGTAAATAATTTATAGCATTTGAAACAAAATATTTCAGTTGAATTTCTACAAATAAAACTGTAATTTAAGGTTTTTGATTTAAACCTGTTAACATTTATACTTCATTAAAAACTCCACAAAAAATGCCACTTAAAGTTTTTTATAATAAAAATGCTACTCAGTTTGTTTATGATGAAAACACCATTCAAGATATTAATTACAAAACTCACATGTGGATTCTAGTTGAAATAGATTGTGATTACGAAGCAGATAGTCATGCAAAGTAAGGAATTGCAGGTTTAGCTTTGGAAGCGCTAAGCATCCTATGATTAAATTTAAGAATTGTTAAACCAACTGATTACAAAAATTCTGACTAAAACAAAATTCAAAGTTTTTTAAAAGACGTTTTTAAAAACATAGTTTTAAAACTCTAAAATATAATTACCTTCCCCTGAGTAAAACTCTGTAGGAACAACATTCTGATCCCATAAAATCTTAAATAAAATATGTTCTCAATTAAAAGAGATTGTATTTCTGGACAACACTTAAGATTGGATTAAAAGCAAACTTCTAATTGATATTAGGAAATTGAAACAAGAATATATTTCTAATCAACAATACAAAAGTAGATTTTATATTGAAAAGTTTTTTATCGAGTGCATTTAGTTAAAATGTTGGTACAAGAAGGACAGTTTCATCTAAGGTTTTATTGAGCAACAGAAAGAATGAAGCAATTATTTTAAAACATCTAATTCCCAAAGGGGTAAAATGCTGTCATTAATTGGAATATATGATGAAACAGACTTTTACTGTTTTGTGGCTCTCTGAATCCTATTAGTATCTATTAGTAAATAAACTTAAGTTTTCTTAGCAGCTACTGTAATACAACTTAAAGAAATTTTTCAAAATCTAGTATAGTGCATTTTTAAAATTTTAAACGCTGACAAATAAATTGCACTTATTCCATAACTTTTAATAATGCACTTGTTAAAAAGTTCAGATGCATGTATTTCTATAGCAACCACCCCGTAAGTTAATTGCAGAAAATGTTTCATACATGCACATCAGAGTGGATTTTAATTACCAAAAGATTTAAGAATGCCAAAAGCACTATTAAAGATAAAGAAACTGTTCATCATCCACATTTTGGATGATGAACAGTCTCTTTATCTTTAACAGCGCTTTTGGTAATCTTAAATTTCTTATGTTTTACAGAGAACCCTTTATTTTTTACTGAAACCCTTTATTTTTTACTGGTGTTTCTCGAAACTTCTGTTATATATATTCTTTATATTTTTTCTGAAATAATTAAAGCTCAATGATTTTTTTAATAATTAGTTTTATAAATAAGAAAAAGACAAACAAACAAAAAAAAAAAAAGAAAAACCAAATGGAATCAAAAACACAACTTTTATTGCTATTAGTGTTAGTGTCATTATGCAGACAAATGCAAACAAAACATGAAATGATATTTTGAACAAAATTTTTCTTTCTTTTTTTTCATATTTTGTTAATTTTTCTTTAGATTTTAAGTGATTTTTTTTTAAAAAATGTCTTCTAAAAAAAAAAACCTTAAATTTTATAATAAAAATACTTTCAGAAAATAACTGTTGACAAATATTTTTCAAGAAAGTATAAATTTCTCAGTTTGAAAATTACATAACATAAAATTTTTGTGTTTTTTTTTTTTTTTTTGCACCGAAAAATGGCATTTTTGAAATGCCTTATTTTTATCTTTAAAACAAAATTTTAAGTGCAAAATATACTTTAAATTATGTACTTTAACTATATTTAATATTGTAATACAGGCTTGGACTGGGCCGCTGGGATACCGGGAGATTCCTGGTGGGCTGGTTGGCATAAAAAATTATATTATATTTTTAGTTAGGCTACATTTTATTTTCCAAATAAAATGTAAATTAAAATTTAACTAAAAATATAATAACTTTTTTTCTGGCCTCTAATTACACCTAATTAAAGGCCATCTGCCAGCTAATAATATAAATTTTGACGGCCATCTTGAGCTGATCGAAAGTTGCAGTATATTAACAGTGAGTTTAAGCATGCACGCGTTATCTTTAGGCGGCACTAGTACAAGCGTTAGCAAGTGTGCTACCACTGCAAGTTTAAAAAACGTTTAGCATGTAAAAACTCCAACAAGCACGTTTTAAGTCATTAATTATTCATAACTTATTTGTAAGTTAAAAATATTTCCAAAAAATATCTGTGCTATAAACAATTAAAACGATCTTACAAGAAAATTTGCATCAATTTTTACATTTAATTCAAAGATGACATGTAAGGGAGTTACGAGAGATGCTCTTTTTATAGCATAAGATGGAAATATTATCGATGACGTAGAATTTGATTTATTATACAATATTAATAGATCTAAAAATGATTACCCTATTTGAAATTACAAACATTTTGAATTAGATGAGCTAGATAATTCTGAAGGGTGGTCAGAGTTTCGATTCCAAAATGTTGATATTTGGGTTGCTCAGAAAGTTTGATGCTAGTGTAACAAAAGATCAGCTTCAAACAGAATTATCGGACTTTGCAAGGAAATGGGAAAGTTTCGAAATAACTCTTGGAGATGAATACAATTTGATATTTGACACGGAAGTATATGACTCTGTCTCGGACAACATGCAACAATATAAATCTGAAGAATCTGAACTGTCTTTACAATCCCAGAAGTGGAAAACAGTGACAGCCACAGAATTAAATGCAAATCTTGCAAAAAATGTATTGTTCGTTGTTACTTTGCCCTCCAGAAGTTTAACTTGCATAGTCTTGCTTATTCAAATTTGTTTCTGGCTTACAAATTTGTGCTGACATTATCCTCATCACAAGTTGCTTGTGAAAGGTCATTTTCAAAATTGAAATAAATTTTGAACAGATTAAGAAATTTGATGAGCCAGTCAAGTTTACAGTCATTCATGCTGATGTCTTGTGAAAAAGACCTTCTTCAGAGAATTAACAACGATGCAATAATTGATGTCTTGGCATCGATTAGTCGAACGATGAAAAAGTTGCTATACTATGCAATATTGAATAGCGATTGTGTCTACTATTTCTAGACTCCAACTTACAGCAGTGTTTTAGAAATATTTATTTTTATCAATATTTAGGCTGGGAAGTTTAAATCTTTTTTTTTTTTGATACTTTAAATAATAATAAACAATAATGCACTTAAAAATAAAAAGTCCTTTACTAATACAATATAGGTAAATTTAGAAAAATAAGGGCGTTAATTATAGTCGCTATCATGGGTGGCTTAAATATATATATATATATATATATATATATATATATATATATATATATATATATATATATATATATATATATATATATATATATATTAGGGATATGACTTTTTAATTTTTTTTCAAATAAAATGTTTCCTGTATCATAAATCGATGAACTTTTACCTAAAATCATGAAAAAAGGCCCAAATAGCTTTCTGCAACAAAAAAAGGTCACCCCCAAAATAAAAATTTGATTTACCATTTTTATACATTCATTTTTGACCGATGTTTTAATCTTAAGCTTAATTCTCAGCTTAATTCTCAGTGTTGCTAATGTGAGCTCAGTGTTGATAATGTGAATAGTTCTATGAAGTACTCTGCGTGTAACTGAGCTAATAAGGAACTACTGTAGCGAACTAAAGACGCTGTAAGTGTACGAAGTATAAGTAGTTGTAGCATTATCGTTAGGATACGGACTGGATTATCGAGCTGTTATCAACATTGACTGGATTATCGAACTATAATTGGATTACTATACAGTTAAAGTATTTTATTAATTAAACGACTTTATTAAACGGATATTTACGCTCAGCTATCCGTAAAGTCGTAACAATATTATATGATGTCTCACAAGAAAAGTCATACCACAGTAACAAAGAACAAGAAGACTTGGACTAAAAATTTGGTGAGATTTCAAGAGTCACACAGAAGAAGAGGAAGCGTGGCTGTAGAAGAACATTCACTCGATGAAAAATCCAGAATACCACTTCAATTGCAGATCGTAGGAAGATACCAGTTTCTCGGAGCACATGTTAAAGGAAGAAAAGAACGAATAGACCAAATTTCTAAGGAAATTACAAAATTGTGGGACAATAAACTGAATTTTCCACATGTGTCTGATCAAGTGATAAGAGCAAAGCTTATGAAGGTGCTGAAGGTCTATGATGAATGTGTCAAGCGTGGAAAATATGATGTTCTCAATGCATTATTTGACATCACGAAAGTGAATGGCCAGTGGTTATCCTCGGAAGATAAACGTCTATACCACCTACAAAAAGAAAGTAAAGGACAGGTGGGGTACTCAACAGGACAAGTGGCAAGTAAAGAAACCATTCACCCTTCCAAGAGAAGGAAAGTCCAGTCTGGAACAGCAATACCTTCCACATCACAAGTCCTGTCTACCACAGACAGTGGTACTGAATCTGAAAACTGCAAAAGTAAGAGTGAAGATGATGAAGACGACGACGGTGATAAAGACGATGATGAGGACACTCAGAAAAAAACTAGAAAGCACTACAAAAGTAAATTTGCTGTAAGTATGGTTACATCAAGTGGAGTTTCCACAAAGAAAGCTGCTAAAATATGCAATGTATTATCACAACAAGGTATTGATATTCCAACTCCAAGTCAATCAGCAATTTACAAGTCCACATTCAAAGAGGCAGGTAAATTAAAAAAAGAAATGATACAACAACTTAAAATGGAACAGTGGTCCTTACACTTTGACGGCAAACGAATAGATGATAAGGAATATCAGGTAGTTGTACTTCAGAATGAAAGAACTGACGTGAAACTTGATGCACTGCATTTAAAAGATGGCAAAGCTGAAACTGTTGCTGAAAAAATTGCCAAACTTATTGATGAATACAATTTGTGGAATTCAATTAAGATGATCATTACTGATACAACAAACGTCAATACTGGGAAGAGAAATGGAGTTGTTGTGAAGTTGCAACGTATGTTTAAATTAAAGGGTGTCACAATACCACAATTTATCGGTTGTCAGCATCACGTACTAGACAGGATTCTCCGTCTGGTGATGGACGAAGAACTTGGGGGTGATACCAAATCTCCAAACATTGAATACCCATTTGTGTCTGAACTGTTGAATAAGTATGATGAACTGAAGGATAAGTTTGTGAATGGAACTGTAGAAATTCTTGATAAATCAGGGTGGAGAGACGATATGAAGTTTTTGTACCATTTAACAAGAGTGTTTAGGTTCTATGAAGAACAAAGAAACTTCCCTCTGATTCACTTTCAGAACATTCCTAATATGAGCAATGCCAGATGGAACTCAAGAGCCATTCTCGCCATTCTGGCGTTCATTCTTATGCCTGAAGCCAGAAAGAATTTGGAGAAGGTTTGCAGGTTCATTTCATATGAGTGGGCAGAACATTGGTTTAGTAGTCAAAAGTACAATGACAATGACTTCAAGAATTTATCTGATGTATTGAAGCCTTACAAAAAGGCATTGCAGTCATTCAAAAATCACTGGAAGAAAGAGCCATCCGTCATCGACATACCACGAAGTAATCAGATAGCTGAACATGCAATCAAGGTGATGCAAGACCTGTATGCTTCCTGCAGAAAGAAAGACAAACTGCAACTTCGATTCATTCTAAGTAATAAGCGCTAGACTCTTTATGAGACGTGAGCATCATGTGACCCCTGTACTAAACACAGTAGGCCTATAGACACAGACAGTTATGTATATTGTTGTACTAGACGCTTGGATACTGTTAATTTTGTAATACATGTATAATTATATATCACATAATGTTTTTTGTTATATCACAGTACATGTTGCATAAATAAATAAAATAACAACAGGAGTATGACTCTTACAACATCTTCAGCCTTTAATATTCATTTACTGTACAAAAGTGTACCTATTGAAAATTCGATTTTTTGGTTTTGGGGTGACCTTTTTTCAAAATATGTCAAAATGAAACATCTATTCGTTCTTTTTACATAAAAGTTCATTGAATTACGATACAGGCCTAGTAGGTTGCAAAAAAGTCATATCCCTAATATATATATTTATATATATATATTTATTTATATTTATATATATATATTTATATATATATATTTATATATATATATATATATATTTATATATATATATATTTATATATATATATTTATATATATATTAAATATATGCAACATGCAATGAAGTAGGCCGCCATGACAAAATTTCCCAAGCCATTTTTTCAGTCCGACCCTGTTGTAATACATTATGTAATTTGTAAATTTGTTTAATATTTTAGCTTTATTTAGTAACATTTCATCAGCATAATATTTTATTAGTAATATTTTAGCTTGGATAAGTTAAAATACTTTTGCATAAGAAAACTTAAATTGCTATTTGCTCAAAAAAAAAATTTTCTTGTTTTTAGTTGAAATACTAACAGAGTTCAATTTTTAATTATTTTACACTCTGATAATATTTAATATTAGAAACATTACAAGCTTTAAAACAGATGTTTACCTGCTCAGTAGGAAACATAGGTGTTCGATTTAATGTTTGTATTTGAGATGGTCTTCTTTCATGTCTAGAAATCTACACAAAACATGTAATCAAAATATTGCTCTGTAAAGAGACAAAATTTTATCAAAGTAAAAAAGTTCAAATATACAAAGGTAAGCATACTAATAACTCAAGTAAAAATTCTTTATCCAACTTTTGATCATCAGACATTTCTTTTAAACTTGGTACGAGATTCAGATGAGCAGCTATAGCATGAAGTTTTCTTGTGCTTTAAAAATAACAAATAATTTGTGTGTGTGTATATATATCAACTAAAAGTAAATTTTTAAGCAAATATAAAGCAAATACTAAGATTATTAATCTGTATTAGTTAAGTACTTAAAATGCCTCTGTATTTCTAGTTATGCAGTATCACCAGATTTAATTTGAGCAGATTTTCTTAGATTATTTATTTAATTTACAAAAATGTAGAGCAATACCTGTAATTTTAAAATATTAATTTTAAAAGATAGCAACCATTGCTATTAGCATCATTGTTTTCTTTTCTATTTATTGTTATTATTATTATCATTTATTATTGTAATTATTATTATTTATTTTTGATATTAATAATAATAATAATATATTTTGATATATTATTATTATTATTATTATTTTTATTATTATTATTATTATTATTATTATTATTATTATTATTATTATTATTATTATTATTATTATTATTATTATTATTATTATTATTATTATTATTATTATTATTATTATTATTATTATTATCATTATTATTATTAATAATACTATTATTATCATTATTATTATTATTATCATTATTATTATTATCATTATTATTATTATTTATACTATTATTATCATCATCATTATTATTATTATTATTATTATTATTTTTATTATGATTATTATTATTATTATTATTATTATTATTATTATTATTATTATTATTATTATTATTATTATTATTATTATTATTATTATTATTATTATTATTATTATTATTATTATTATTATTATTATCATTATTATTATTATTATTATATTATTATTATTGTTAATTACAAAAGTACTTTAAAGTGTTTTCCCCTGTAATGTGCTGTAATATCTATACAATAAAGATAATATGTAATGTTCTAACCTTAATTTTTTAAAGCATTTTTTTAAAGTTTCTCGAGTGTCAACACTGGCTACATTTCCCATCACGAAATCTAAAGCATCATTTTTGTAATTCTTGAAAACAGCTCTTTGCAATGATGTGATGCTTTCATAATGTTTATCAGACATTTCACGGTCTGTAAGGGCAGATCCTGTGTGGTCATTTATCTCAAATCCACAATAAAACTTTAGCATTTCAACAAGCTAAAGGCAATTTTAATACTTTTTTTAAAATTATTAAAAATAATTTGTTAAAAATTGAACTTCTTGAAAAAATAAACAATCTAAGATAACTACATTATACATGTATACTTCACATTCCTTTTTAGCCAGGGCCTTATATGACTATTTCAGACAACTTTTATTTCAAACAAGCTGTTGATCTTGTTGTATAGAATAAAAACTTCAATAAAACTAATAGCTAATGAAATTTTGTTTAACTAATATATTTTCAGTAGAATTATGTAACATTAAATTCAAAAAATATAACCAGTTGGGTTAGTTTAGTTATTGTTGCAACAGGCTGATGTTTTAGGTGATTGGTGAGGCTTCTTTTTTTTTTATTTTGAAGCAATTAAAAATCAAATGTAATTTTAAAAATTGGTAACTTGCTTATAAAAAACAGTTTGCTGTAAATTTAGATAACCAACCATTTTTAAATGCAAATATTTAGGAGGAATCTAAAGAAACATCAATAAGTAGAAAATATTAAGCTTAAGTTTTGAACAACAAACCTAAATCAAGTCACTTTTTTGCAAAACACATTGCATTTACATAAAAATCTATTTCAGAAAAGTTTACCTGATTAAAAAGCTTTCCTTTTGGGTGTTTGGCCAGTGCTGATAATCGACATCGAACAATCACATGGTGATTATCAATAAGAACATTAAAAAATCGTCTTGTGGGCAATAGACTCTATAATTGTTTTAAATGTTTTCAAACAGTTTTCTACAAAAACTAAGAGAAAATCATCAAGAAAATTCTTACTTACTTGCAAATCAATCATAAGCTCAATAAACCTCTCACAGTAACTTACAGCATCTTCATCAACTTCACCTTCTATTTGAAAAGTTTGTGAATAAAAATTAAGAAAAACATCAAATTATTACTTTAAGTAAAAATCATGATTATATATTATATTTATACATTTCTAAGAAAACTTTAAGCATACCTCCCGGAATATTTTGTAAAACTTTAAAGAACACAGAGATAAGATCTGAAAGAAATCTTCGTTCAAATTCAAGCCTAAAAGAAAAGATTACAAGGATTTTCAAAAACTTTTAAAAAACAACTTTTTACTCACACACAAATAACAAATTCTGAAATACACAGTTTGTCTTGATGTCTAATAATTGGAGTGATGTTTTGATACAAAATATATCATGCCTAATGTTTAACTACTTTCCAGAATTTTAAATCTTTAATTGTATTTAGTTTGTACACTTTGCTTTGATTTTTAACTGTATTTAGTTTGTATCAATTTGCATTTTTTAAAATTGTTTAGTAGACCAATTGCATTTTTAACAAATATGCCAAAATCAAGAAAGCCTTTTTACTGAGATTTAACTGATCTTTGAAGATCAGTTTAAAGATAAGTTGCTGAAAAATTTAAAATAGCTTTAATTTTTACATGTTTTAAATTATGAATTGTTAACAACTACTTTGTAAGCAATTACAAAAATCATACAAATAATCAGACTTTTAGCAAATAATTTATTTTAGCCAACTTATTTCCTACATTTCTCTAATGTTGTTAAATAAAAAAAACTGCATATTAATATCAGTGTTGCTACAAGTTCAAATATTTTACAGATTTTGTTTTATGAGGTTGTACATGTAAACATCCAGCAGTTTTAAATTTTGAAATTCTGTTACTTAGGTTTTTTAGCAATTAAAAAAGCAAATTTCAAAAAGTCAAAACATTTTAATGACTAAAATACAGTAACTCACATCAGACTAAATTTCATGGTTGTTAAAAGAAAAATGCTAGCAACAATTAAGACAACTCTCCACATTAGCTAACAAAGTTCATTTAAAATTTCAGTTCTCGTATGCTCATTTTGTAGGTTAGTTAATGTAACTGCATCTACTTCAGTATTATAGATTGCCTCCTACCATCAGATTTAGTGTTTGAAGTGAATTGTCATTTGAAGTGTTTCAAAGTTTTAAAACTTATTGAAGAGATCTTTATGCTTTAAGTGATGTGTTATTACTTTAGTAATAGTTAAGTGACCTTTCTTTTAATTTTCTACAAGAATTTTGAAATGAAAAGGACCCAGTAAGTATTCACCTATTAGCATTCATTTACCTTTTAAGAACTTCGGGACTAGCTTTACTATCTTTTCTTTTAATGATGTTCCAATATTTTTGGTATTGTGGTACAGATTTTAATTCTTGCTCAAGTCTTCCCTAAAAAAAAAAAGAGTTTAAAAGAATCATCGAGTATTCGAAACATGATTAAAAACCTTAATTTTTTTACGTTCATAACCTTTGGATTGAAAATAACTTTTGAATTAAAGTTTAGCAAAAGCAAATAAAAAAAAACAAAAACATACTGGTAGTAAACAGCACCACATCGGCAAACTGATGAGCTTTTGGACTTGCTCTCTGATTAAATCTACCTCCTAAAAATATCACAAGATTTTTATGAATTCTTGAGATAAACATTGATTGACAAACCTAGAATTCCTTTCACATACCAAACTATTGAAGCATCTGATCAGGAAAATCAGGATTATAACACATTCTTTGAGGGAATACTAAAATTTAATTGATATGAAATTAAACAACAAAATATTCATTAAAAATGCTAAAGTTTAACATAATAAAACTTTTTTAAAAAACTAGCTGTTTGATGATATTACCCCTTCTCCTTTTACAGCAATTTCAAGTACTTTTTGGAAGAAAAACTCAAAGTGTTCTTTATTTGTCTTAAATACCTGTAATTAAATACCAAAAATTATACATGAGCAATTAAATAACTGCTAACAAGATAAAAAAATATATAAAAAAATAGAAATTTGTTCCCCATACTTGGGGAACAGAATGCCTGGTATTTTGTTACAGGAAAATTTGCCTTTGATTAAAAACTCCTATTTGTGTTTGTAACACTAGGCAACAAAAATTTGTTTCAGTCTATTATTTAATGTTTTTTTCATTATTCAACAATTTTAATGGAGAAGTTTATTTTCGTGTTGCTTTAGGCATTTAAGTTGCATAAGTGAATAATTTTTTTTCTTTACTGTAACTATATATTGATTATTTCTTCTTTCCTATATTTTTAGGGAACTTAAAAGTTGTTAAATTACTTATTATAATGGCTTCTAAATATTGTAAATTACCAGCAAACTGCTTCCGTTGTGTTTGTGGATGTTATATTGGACCTGCTCAGTTGAAATATGCAAATTCAAGCAGTACAAAATATCACCAACCTTACAAGAAGTATTTTGGGTTACTTATTGCAAAAACATTAACCAAGATAAATCCTGGGTTGCTTATGTTATCTTTGGCTGTTGTAAATCAACATTGGAAGAGAGGCAGCAAGAAAAGGATGCCATTTGCAGTACACATAATTTGGAGAGAGCCAGCAAATCACCCAAATGACTGTTACTTTTGCATGGTGGACTTTATGGTTATAAAAAAAGTTATATAAAAAGGTTAAGGACAAGAAGAAGCTATTCTATTCAAACATACCATCTTCTATTGCAATGGTACCATGAGAAAATATGCCTATTTCAGTTCCACCAAATACAGATCAAGTCAATATGGAAACATTAGATAAGGATGATGATTATATGGAGGAGCAAGAAGATGGAACTATCTGTGAACCTCACTTTCCCTACCAACACAAATTTGTCGATGTAGTTAGAGATTTGAATCTTCCAAAAGCTGGTGCAGAACTGCTTGCATCCAGATTGAAGAATGGAATCTATTGAAAACAAATGTGAGAATTACCAAGTACCAAACTAGATACACATCCTATGCTCAATACTTTACAGCCAATAAATCTCTTTGCTTCTGTTCAGATGAGATGGGACTGTTTCAGGCAATTGGTATCTCACATCAACTTGACCAACGGCAGCCATTTATTGATAGCTCTACAAAGGGTTTAAAGACTGTACTACTTCACAATAAAAATCAACATTCTTCTATACCAATCAGACACAGTGTATACTTACACAAAGATTATAATAATGTTAAGATTTTGCTGCAAAAGATCAACTATGATTAAAGTGGGATGTGTGTGGATATTTCAAGATAATTGGTTTTCTTCTTGAACTGCAAGGAGGATTAACTAATTGTAGGACAGCAAAGACATTGTAAATCACTCCAAAGAGAATGGGCTGAAAGAAAAGATTTGCAGCCAGGGTTCTACAATGTGAAAATTGTTGCTCAAGTACCTGTGGACAAAATTCTTCTGCCTCCATATAAAATTGGGCTTGATCAAACAATTTTTCAAGGCACTGACAAAACATTTAAGGAGATTAGATCAATCTTTCCTAAACTATCAGATGCCAAAGTTTTAGCTGGTGTGTTTACTGGACCACAGGTGAAACAGATGTTTGCATCAGAAAAAACAAAACAAAATGTTAGAGAGAGAAAAAGGAGCCTGGGTTGCATTCAAACATGTTCTTTCAAACATGTTCTTTTTTGGGAAACAAAAACAGTGAAAACTAAAGGGAACTGGTTAATGAACTACTTGACAGTTTATCAAAATTTAACTTCAAATTCAATGTAAATAAATGTTAATTGCAATTTGTCTATATAATTATATAGTGATATTGTTTTTTAACCAATGGAATCACCTGGAATACACTAGATATTGCTTATCTCCACAAAAGTTATGGCTAGACAAAAACTGAAGTGATTTTCAAAGTTAACATGCAAAAATTTATCTAGAAACATCAAAACTTCAAATGAAACCAAACTTTCATGAAAATTTGTTGCTTAGTGTAGTTTATCTTTTCCAGCATGCACTTAAGACACTTTACCTTACAAATCAAACTTTACTCAATATTTTCCACTGAAGTAAATTTCAATGAAATTCCTAAAACGTCTTATGTAAACTTTTTATAAGTGTGTAGCACAAATGGTTTTCTACAGAATAGATTTATAATACATATCATATAATGCATTTTATATAACACATAGACATAATATACAATTAAAGGCTAAAACCTCACCTCCCATGGTGGTACTCGTTCTCTGCATTTTTCATTAACTAATAAGCATATAGATAAAACATGAGTATCTGTTGCATCTTCATTAAAGTATTTCCATAAGAAATTTTCTAAGTATTGACTGAACTCCAAAAGCATAATTCTTTTGATTGGAAATTTATTAGCCAATAACTCTTGGTTATATATCAAATCAATCATCTAGAGAAATTATAAGATTAAAACGTAATATAAATATAATTAGCTGCATATATATGTATATATATATATATATATATATATATATATATATATATATATATATATATATATATATATATATATATATATATATATATATATATATATATATATATCTTAGGGCCCTGCGAATCGGCTTTTTTAGTTTCGAATCGAATCTCGAATCGAAGCAGGTCTTGATTCGCGAATCGAATCGAATCACGAATCGAATCACTAGTTGAAAGAAATTTAAGTTTTTTATCTTTATTTTTATGTATACTATACAAAATATTACAAAATTTGAATGTTATTTGAACAAACTCTTTTTGTTACTTCTAGCCCAAATTAACCGTTCCGCATTTTGCTCGGAAAGGCTATTGCGTTTACTGTCGATCACTCCTCCTCTCACAGAGTTAACTCTTTTAGACGAACAATTTGTAGCTTGAACAGCAAGAAAATCAGTTGCAAATTTTGATAATAAAGGGAAAATGTTACGTTTGTTTTTCCAGTACAGAATAGAACAATCTGAACGTCCCAACGTTTTCTCTTCGATGTATACAGTAGTTTCAAAATGTAATTGCTGATCTAAAGTTCTTTTCTCTGGTAGAGTACGATTTTTAGTGATATGTTCAAACATTTTATCAAAAATTCTATTTGCTTCAGATGACAAATTTGCTACTTCGAGTTGAATTTCAGCGGGAATCATAGTATTATTTAAATCGTGTTTTTTTTCAGATGTCATTAGATAAGATTTTACGATTTGTTTCTCTGCCAAAGTAAACATTTCTGATTTAAATCGAGGGTCTAAGAAAGTAGCGGTAAGAAAAACGTCTTCACTTAAATCAAACCTCATTTCCAACTGCGTAATAAGATCGTCAACAAATTTACCCATCCCTCTTTTATCCATCAAGCGAAGATAATTTTTCAAAGTTGTAATGCACGGATAAACTAAACTAATGCTTACGCTTTTTTCCGCACTTAGTATAGTAGTGGCTTTAGATACTGCATTAAAAGTAGGAGCGACTGTTGTTAATAATTGCACTTGTGTTTCAGTTAGACAAGTCGGTGGCACTTTCATACAGTTTTTTTTTTTGTAAACATTCAACTAGAGCAATCTCTATAGAATCATTATTTTTTTTAATCCATTCCAATAAGTTAGAAGTACTGTTAAAGCGCGTTCCCACATCCATTGGAGGCTTTGACTCATGTTTTCCTTGAGAAATCTGATACATTTTGAGAGCTGCCTGTTCAACTGATGATGAGTGAAAAAATCCTACTTTTTTATGAGCCTTGCTAATTAATGTAACAAGAATTGGTTGGTTGTGTATAGCTGATTTCACACAAAGTTTGAGTTTATGAGCACAACAGCCTAGCCAATCAATCCCAAGAAGTTTAAGTGTGCATGGCATACTAGGAGTTGTATCGGTTGTAGCTCGGAAAATATTATCTGAAGTCAAGTCAAATTTTGACAGCACGTTTCTTAAAATTTCTTCAGTGGAAGTAGCTTTGTGACAAGCATTTATTACTTCCAGATTTACAACTGATAAACAGCATGATTCTAAAACCCAAGAGGATGAAATAAAGTGGCAAGTAGAAGCAAGAAAGTTATCGCCATTGTCGGCTTTAAAGTGATCAAAAGTGATGCTAGGTTTGGAGATTAACTGGCTTTTTATACTTTGTTGGAAGTTAATATATAAATCATCGACCATGTCACCTAAATTTCGAGATAAAGTGGTCGGGTGTGGTGGATGATATTGCCCTTGAGTAAGCACCAGAAGTTATCTCAAAGCCCTTGAGTAAGCATCCAGAAGTTATCTCAAATGATCTTCCATCTTCAATTACAAATCTAAGCACTGCACGGTCGTAGTTTTTTTTAAAAACTGTATCTATTGGAGGTCGAATAAAATACGAATTTAACGAGGAACTTGATGATTGCTCGATTGTGTTATCGGAATTCTTTTTTCTTTTAGTAGCGGATGTGCGCTTTTTTGTTGCTTCTACGTGAAGTTTTTTATGGTCACGTTTTAAATGGTTCCATAGATGAGATAAAGTTCCAGTTTTCTGAACAGAATACTTTTTGTTGCAATTTTCTTGTTTGCATTGCCAGAATACTCCTTTTTTTTCCAAAATTTCCTTAACTGCCGATTTTTTAGAAGTCATTTTATAGCTTGATGCGAAAATAGCTTGATGTAGCACAAACAAAAAGTATCGAACTTAAAATTACATTAGTGAAAGCGAAGTCAAACATTAACGATGCAAAAAATAAAACCTAACTTTTGCGTTACTAATTTGCGTTCCGCTCTGTTTAAATCCTAATCGACAATTAATTTTAATGAAAAGTATGTTTACGTTCCAAAATTACTCTACCGCAGAATTTTCTGATAACATAAATATTGATATTTTGAAAACTTTTTAACGCCGTTTTTATGAAAACATATAGTAGTTTAAACAAAAAAATGATTCGAAAAACTCAAATCATTTTTTTCGAATCATTCTCGAATCGAAGCGACATTTGATTCGCGAATCGAATCGAAGCGATTCGCAGGGCCCTAATATATATATATATATATATATATATATATATATATATATATATATATATATATATATATATATATATATATATATATATATATATATATATATATATATACATTACCGCCGAGAGGGGGAGAGTGGACGGGGAAGATTCCCGAGGCCCCGCGTGTGTACAAACAATTTTTTAAAGTAATTTTTAAAATATTTAAATAGTTTTGACTTTTAAAAGATTTAATTAACTTTTATTTTTCATTTACAGTGACCAGAGCACGCTTCTTTCGGTCCTGAGTATTTAATTGATCATAATGAGGGCCCCTTAAGAAAACTTCTCCGGGGCCCGAAATTTCTCTCGGCGGCCATGTATATATATATATATATATATACATACATATATATATATATATATATATATATATATATATATATATATATATATATATATATATATATATATATATGCCTTTTGACGATGCAAATTGTTGTGTTTCATCGGCTGTAAAACAAGATCCATTATCGCTAATAATTTCGTAGGGTGCGCCAAACTTGCTAATGAGTCTTCGCAACCCTCGTGTTTTTGGATTGGTTAGTATTATATAAACAATTATTTTCCCCTTGGGAATAGGTATAAATATCATGGCTATGGGAGTATCTTCGCACTGCACTTATTCACTTCTCTTCACTTCACAAAAGACTCGACACTTCATGTACAAGCTGTGATCTACAATCTCTTCTTTGCGTTTAACTATATTGTATATTAATATTTAAAATAAATAACTGAACTCGTTTTACAAGTCCATTCTTAAGTAAAACAATATGGAGTCCACGAAGAATACGGAAAGAATATAAAGAAAGAGTTGTGATCAATTAATCAGCGAAGTGAATTTGTTATTTGATAATGAGATTTTTTTTTTAAGATATACGTTAGGATTTATTTAAAACTGAATTTCAACTTTTTGGATTGTTTGTCGATCGTTAACTACAAATTATTATTCCTTATTATAGTTGTGTAGGTGATAATTGCATTTTATTGTTGTTTTGATGCATTTATTTCATGATTATCAATTATGAAATTTATTTAAGATACTAAAGGAATTTAGTTATGAGTATAATAGAAAATCATTTAAGATATTATTAAGAAAATTATTTAAGATATTATTAAGAAAATCATTTAAGACATTATAAAGAATTGAGGTTCATAAGATTCATTCATTAGAGTATAATTGTACACAAAGTTATTTAAGTTAATATATAAAGTCGAGGTCAAAGGTAATATCATTATTTATTATTATTTTTACCACGAGGGTTCAGTTCGACCGCCCATTTTGTTGATACGAGGTTTATTAAGTCATTGAGTGAGCTCTCAATTTGAAAAGGCCATAAAGTTGTAATTAAAGCCATATACCATATATATGTAATTGTTAACTTTCTTTTCTTAATCTCATGTCTAATCTTGCCAATAAACGTAGAGCACGGACGGTGGCCGTCAATTCAGTCAGGCGGATTTTCGATCAAGCTAACAATCTTATGGTTGGGGGTTTGTACGAGGGTTTGCTTGAATGAGTTGACGAGTCTGAAAAATACAGCCATCGATAAATATTTGAAAATTACACAGTTTGATTTCGATATATCATCTTTGATTGAGGTGGATGAGGAGTTAGAACATGAAGAAATTACGAGTACAGAGTTTACCATTTTTTATAAGCGATCTATTTTAGGTATAGAAGATTTTATTAAAAAAAATAATGTAGATAATATAAGTTCTAATAAGTTTATCAGCAAGACAGTTAAGCTTCCCGCTCTTAAATTAGAAATCTTTGACCGGTAAACAAGAAAATTGGCAAACCTTTTATGAAAATTTTGATTGCTCTATAAATAAGAATACGGAATCGTCTGATATACAAAAAATGACTTATCTTAGAAATTTAGTTAAAGGTCAGGCCTTATCTGCAATCACAGGATTAACCTTATCCAATGAAAACTATTCAGTAGCTTTGAATATATTAAAAAATAGATTTTCCAACAAGCAATTATTAATTTCAATTCATATGAAAAAGCTGCTATCACTAGAAAGAGTTAAGGATGTTTGAAATGTAAGCGAGTTAAGGAAAATATTCGATACTATAGAAATACATATTCGGAGTTTGGAAAATCTATCAGTAGATGAAAATATGTATGGATCAATTTTAATTCCTGTCTTATTAGAAAAACTACCAGAAGAATTAAATTTCATTATAAATAGAGGATTAAACGGAAATCAAGCTTGGAATATAATCAACGTTTTAGAAATATTAAAAAACGAAATAAGCGCCAGAGAAAATACACGTAGTAATCATGAAAACTTTCGAAATCCCATTACTGCAAATACTTTATACGCTAACGGGACAGATAATCGGTTAAGTAATAAGTTTAACCAGAATTTAAGGCAAAATAACTTCCGTAATCAAAATTTTTCAACAAATTCAATTACATGCGTTTATTGTTTAAAAAATCATAATTCTCATTATTGTAATTTAGTGACCTGATGTTTTGGCCAGGAAAAATATTCTAATTGAAAAAAGATGTTGCTTTCGTTGCCTACGCGAAGGTCACTTGAGTAAAAATTGTAGATCAAATTTTCGATGTTTTAAGTGTGACAAGCCTCACCATATATCTATTTGTGACAGTTTTAAAGAGATTAACAAAATTGATAATAACTCTAAAATAGGACATTTAACAGCTGTAACCGATATTTCTTCTAAAACTAATCCACGTGTTTTACTCCAGACAGCCCGGGTGAAAGTCAAAAATAATAATTCCCGATTTAACTATTGCCGTCTTCTCTTTGATAACTGTTCCTAATTAAGTTACATTACGCCTTCATTATGTAAAAAATATCAAAACTTCTGGAAATAATAATACAAACGAAATTTTAGATAGGGTTAAAGTTTATGTTCAAGGTAACGACGGGGTTGATATTGAAATTATATGTTTTGTAAAAGAAATTTGTTCTCCGTTAAATGGCCAGTACATAGAAACCGCGTGTAAAAATTATAATCATTTAAAATACTTAAAGTTAGCAGACCATCATAGAGATAATGAACATTTAGAAATTGATATTTTAATAGGTACCGATTACTATTGGTCAATAATCGAAAATGAGACAATAAGAGGATTTGATGGCCCAATTGCAATAAAATCTAAGGTAGGATACTTAGTCAGTGGTCCTATCACGGTTAAGAATAATAACAAAGTAGATTGTTCTGTTCTGTCTTCGCACGTTTTGAAAGTCGAAGCAGAATTACATAACGATAAAACGTTTTTAAAAGATAAGTTTTCAACTATTTGGAATAAAAGTGAAGATAATATTAGCGACAATGTAGTTGTCGAACATTTTCGCAAAAGCATTAAATTTGAAAACAATAGGTATACTGTAGAACTACCCTTTAAGGAGAATCATCCTTTGTTATGCGATAATTATAATTTATGTTTAAAGAGATTCAAATCATTAGAGAAAAAGTTTTTAAATGATGCAAAGTTATTTGATTCATATAATGATATTATAAAAGAACAAATATTAAATGGAACGATAGAGCAAGTTTCAAGTCATAAATCGAAGGTCGGACTTGTTCATTATTTACCTCATAGACCAGTTATAAGAGAAGATAAAGTTACAACTAAGATGCGCATTCTATTTGATGCGAGCGCGACAATCTCAGGTCTCTCGCTAAATGATTGCTTACATGCAGGTCCTTCTTTAACAACTCTACTAAATGGAGTTTTGATACGTTTTCGTGTAAATAAAAATAGCATTTATTGCAGATATTGAAAAAGCCTTTTTGAACATTTCAATATCTGAGAAACATCGCGATTTCATACGATTTTTATGGTATGAAAACATCAATAATCTAGATTTAAAAAAATTTAAAAGATCATAAATAAGCAACATATAGATTATGTCGAGTTTTATTTGGAGTCACTTCTTCTCCTTTTCTTCTTTCACCGTTGGACACAAGTTTTGTTTTTTAAATGCTTCATTTGGTTTTCTCCAAACTTTAACTCTTCCATCTGATGAAAACACATTAAACTTTGACTCATCGGCGAAAAGGGCAGATTCCCAGAATGTTTGTGGTTCATTAATATAAAGCTTTGCAAAGTGTAGCCGTTTGGCTTTGTTTACTTCGCTGATGTAGGGCATTTTCAATGGTACTTTACCATTGTATCCAGCTCTTCTTAAGGTTATTCTAATACTTTCAGGATCCACTTTTAAATTGTAATCATTTTTCAGCATTGCAGCAAGTTTTGGAGCACTTATTTTGGGATTCTGGATGACTCTTCTCAGAATAGCTCGTCAATGCAATACTTCAATCTTATTTGGATGTCCTGTACGTGGTTTATCAGCAATTTTTTTGGTGGTTTGGTATTTCTTGATAATGGACTGCACAGTTGAACGTGGTTTTTTACTAACTCTCCTATATTTCGTTGTGATTTTCCCTCCTTCCATAGTCTAACAATAAGTGATCGAATTTCCTCTGCAACTCTCATTTTTAATAATTATTCTGACAAAAATTAAAAATATAAAAGATTCATATAAAGAAAAAATAATACAAAAATCTTTCTAAATCCAATTTATATTTAAAAAACGTTACTTTAATACTGATTACATAACAAATTGAGGTAACTGATATCATTTAGTTGAAATTTTGCTTATATCTTTGTTCAATAAAAAGTTATCGCGTCTGAAAAATGAACAGGACAGGTGGATGAAAACTTTTTTGACACAGTGTGTCATTCTTTATAGTTGCCCAATGTTGGTGAGCATACTAAACAAAAAATTTGTAATTACCTTAAGCCTTGTAAAGAAATCCACAAGTTTTTCACAAACTATATCAAAACTTACTTTTGTAAGAACATCATTTTGAATTTGAGCAACAGTTGGAATAAAGGCTTGTCTTGATTTTACTTCCATTACTACAAGTTATGCTAAATAGATAAAAATTTAAAATATAGCAATAAATGAAAACATTTTCATTTACACAGTTGAATATCTTTTACCCATATTTGTTAACATATTTATACAATTCTCCAAGTATATGAAAGCTATAACTAACAATTGTAATCCAAATACAATCTTCCTTATTTTAAGTTCTGTGTCAGTACTCGAAAGTTAATGTTAGTTCTGTGTTTGTACTCAAACGTTTACCAACTATAATAAATCATACGAAAACTAAGAGCTTGATATAGTTAGTAGTTAAAGGAAAAAATGTTAATATATTTAATAGAGGATGTTTTAATATTTTGTTTAAGTGGTGAAGTGCTAGTATGAAAAGATGACTAAAGTAGGAAGAACGATGACGAGAAACGATGAAAGGATGACTTAACTAGAAGAAAAACAGTGCTGAAGCGGTTAAATAGAACCCTAACGGTTAAATAGAGAATTAAGAGATCGGAGCTTGTTTAGCTAGCTATTGAAAAATCTGGCTTTAAAAGTAAAAGGCGCTATTTTTTTTGTTGTTGTTGTTTTTAATAATTCTGCAGATAAAATAAATGGACGAGGTCTCTCTTCACTATTCTTTTCATAGCAATATTCGCATGCTTTTAAATTTTCTTACTCAACGTAAAGAGTTGTTTTTAACTATTTTTCCAAATAAATGACGTCTAACAAACGGAGATACGGGGTAATAAGGACCGGCGAATATTCGTTAAAATTCGGGATTTTTAATTTTAAAACGAGTATTGACACATGTTTAGAACTAAGGTCTTTAAGCTAGAGTTGAACTATGCAATAACTTATTCTCAGTAGAAATGTCAATATTAAAGCGATTATTAACTTATGGCTAGAACATAGAGAATAAGGCTGGAAATACGTTATGGAGAATCTTAATTTTTATCGGAAAATTGGATCAGAAACTTCAGTTTTAAAGGAAATAAAAGCGTTAGCTATAACATTGATGAATCTGATGTATTAGGTAATTTTGACATAGGAAGGGCTGTTTAACGACCTTGGGCGTGTGCGGCGTTGAGCATAGAAACTTTTTCATCTACATGATTCTTTAATTTCTTCGTCTGCGTGAGTCTTTGGTTCACTCTGGACATCTGTCCGAAAACATTTTTACTAATTCCATTCTTAGAGCTTATGCTATTTCTTCCCTGAGGCGTTCACTGCTCAGTCTTGACCGAGCAACGCAAATTTATTTCCAAATAAGAGAAAATATTATGATTACCTAGCCCGTTTGGGTTAGTGATTGGTCAGGGGAGCACGACTATCTTCCATACAGCTAATGACGCACTGGATATACAGCCTTTAGGCGATTTTCATCCGACGTGAATAGGGTGATTGAAACCTAAGGTAATACAATTCTTCGCACGCTCACAATCTTCTGCATCTGCAACTCTTTCGACTAGAGCATAGATTATCTGTACTAATCTCGCATCACACCATTATTAATTCACCCCAGGTGGCGCCCTAGCGCTCTGACAAGTAGCGGACATCATCGCGAGTTCCGATGGGCTGTTGGGCCTGGACCAATAGGATCCAGGGTATATGTGATCTATACTATAACCACACCATCCGCTATACGATTTGTGCGAAAGGATCCCTGGTTCTAATGCGGTGTTCACAAATAAAAGGCGGATGCCGAGTGTGGTAATTCGACTGCTAAATGGGAGCAACATTATCCACCTAGCTCGAAAGTATTCATGACTAATTTCCTTACAAAACGAGACTATACGACTTGTACGAACAAACATATGCAAACACCATATAAAACTTATGCAAAAATAGTCTTTAACAATCTTTTGCAAGCTTTTTTTGTTCTAGCAATTACTTTTATATTCTTTCATCAATCTTTACTTAACTCTAGGATGGGAAGGTTTTGGTGCGCATTGTTTGCATACGCCAGGATTGATTAAAATAGCTGTCATGAAATTTCTAATAATGTTAAAAAACGCAAAAATCTGGTTCAAACTACTTTGAATTAATTCAAAAATAATAGCTAATAGGTTTAAAATGTTAATTCATTGGAAATTCGTTTCCTGAAAGTAAAAATAATAATTCAGTCCAGCCCCAAGGGAGCGCACTCAGTACAAAATTGAAGCCACTAATTAAACTTTCTCTTCTACAAAGTGCCCAACTGCTTAGACGCCGTATACCTGTGAATATTATTATTTGTCCTTATCCGATTCTCGAGTCCACTTAAAACGGTAAGAATACTTACTTTTTATAATACTACCAAAGAGACAGCTAGTCTCTCCTCTCTTAAATAACCTGAACAATGCTTATTTCAAAAATATTAGTGCTTTACAAAATTTGAGCACGTGCTCGTTTTAGCATAGTAGTGGACCTAGATGGTGGTGTAGGTCATGGGACTTAGCGCTATAGTCTCTTCGAAACACCATGGTGACAAAATCATGACCCTAACGAGAAGGTCACTTTAACCACTACAATAATAAATTGGAACAAAGCACAAATGTTTTTTTCTTTTTCTCTTTCTCCCTAACTAGTCGCCTCCTAATCGCTAGCATTAATACCAGTTAAAACCGTTAAACAATTTTGTTATATATTAATATATATAGATTTTCAACGTCTAAGTGGCCAGTATAAAAACTCAAATACAATCGGTTTCACCGAAAGTGTTTTATAAATACGAATTTATAAATATAGTATTCGCCTAAATAAAATAAGCATGTTTGTTTTTACTAAAACTCCGAAGTAAAATAAGTTTGCGTAGTTTAGTGGAATGTGAAAAAAGCATTCGAAATTCGGCCTCAGGTTCGATGCGAAGGTCGAGCCTTGCTATTAGAAATTTTATGTTTTTTTTCCGGGAAATTGAGTTTTTGTCCTCTAGATCGGTTAATCCAGCGTTTACAATAAGAATACAAGCTTAGATGTTTTATGTATAATTAGTTAAAACGGACATTGATATTCAGATAGAGCTAAGAAATAAAGGCTAGAAAATAATCCGAGCAGCTGCTTGACCAAATCAAAAATGTTTAATTTCTATATAAAATAACGAATATTAAAACTAAGAGAATTGAGTGAGAAATAAATTGATACAAGTCAATTTTAAAACGAATATTGACACTACGTTAGAACTAAAAGAATCAGGCTAAAATCAAACGCAGATAAGTCAATGTTGAAACGAATATTGTCACTAGGCTAGAATTAAGAAAATCAGGCTAGAAACACATTAAGATAAGTCAATATTAAAACGATTATTGACACTTGGCTTGTAATTAGGCATGAAAAATTAAAAACTACAAAAAGTTGAAATTCTAGATTTTTTGTAGATCTTATCATACTACACCCCTTCTTCCCTCCCGCCCCCCCCCCTTCCTCTCATAAACAACTGTAGTTCACTCCACTTGAGAATAGATTTTGACATCCTTACTTCACATTTGAAAATTTGCAAAAAAACACCATAGATCAAGATGAGGCTTTGACTTTTTTACCTCTGGAAAACGCAAATATGAAGATAACATTAATTCAATATTTCTGAAGGGTTGCTATAGTTACTCGAAAAACCTAATAGTTGTTCAAAATTAATCTTTGTCAATATCTGTCATAATGGTTCTAATCCATAGTTATTCCGTTCTGATAGCCCAACATGGTGCAGCAGCAATTTGAAGACTTTTTTCTTTCTACTTTCAACTTACAAAATTTAACAGATAATCTGCTTACACAGACTGGTGACAAACTTGCTGATGATGGTTGCTTGATCAAGAAAACGAGAACTCTTAACATACCTCAATTTTATCAAGACTTCTATCTCACAATAGAAACGCATTTACACAGCCTATTGTCCATATCCGTTTTAATATTGACCGTTCTTAGTGTATTTCTAGCCTGATTCTCTTATTTCTAGCCTAGTGTCAATATTCGTTTTAATATTGACCTTTCTCAGCGATCTCTAGCCCGATTCGGTTTTTTATTTTAAGTCTAGATTGTTTTTAATAATTTTTCATTTTAAATGGCAAAAGAAAGAACCATTCAAATGTTCGACAATCTTTATTAAGAAAAAGAAATTAAAGAATATTTCACATATAATCTTGCATTTATTTAAAGAATGGTTTCGACACAACTAGTTAGCCTAACTTTATCTGAAGGACCTTGCAGGATGCAACATCTAAGTGTTTCACATGGCCGTCGAAACACAAGGAGAGTATTACGGTGTTACGGCTTCTTTTTTTTCTTTTTTGCAAAGCAAAAAAGCTCGGCATAATTTTGTTGTATCGACAACCTAAAATTTGTTAATAAAAACCTCAGTAGTTGTAAAAATGAAATAACAAGCTGTTTTTGATTGCGCAATTTTTGATTTTGTGCGATTATTTGTGTGATTTCATTTAATTGCAAATCATTACGTCGTAAATTTCTACTTTATTAACTACCAAATAGTTTCTTGTTATGCCAGGGGCTTGTAATTAGGCATGAAAAATTAAAAAATACAAATAGTTGAAGTTCTAGATTTTTTGTAGATCTTCTCATACTACACTCCTTCTTCCCCCCCCCCCCCCCCCCTCCTTCCTCTCATAAACAACTGTAGTTCACTCCACTTGAGAATAGATTTTGGCATCCTTACTTCACATTCGAAAATTTGCAAAAAAACACCATAGATCAAGATGAGGCTTTGACTTTTTTACCTCTGGAAAACGCAAATATAAAGATAATATTAATTCAATATTTCTGAAGGGTTGCCATAGTTACTCTAAAAACCTAATAATTATTCAGAATTAATCTTTGTCAATATCTGTCATAATGGTTCTAATCCATATTTATTCTGTTCTGGCCCAACATGGTGCAGCAGCAATTTGAAGACTTTTTTCTTTCTACTTTCAACTTACAAAATTTAACAGATAATCTGCTTACACAGACTGGTGACAAACTTGCTGATGATGATTGCTTGATCAAGAAAACGAGAACTCTTAACATACCTCAATTTTATCAAGACTACTATCTCACAATAGAAACACATGAGTTCAAGTTTAAAAAAAATTTTATTCTTCAAACTAATCAAGTTTT
The DNA here is from genome assembly GCF_058129835.1 of Hydra viridissima. Taxonomy (NCBI): domain Eukaryota; kingdom Metazoa; phylum Cnidaria; class Hydrozoa; order Anthoathecata; family Hydridae; genus Hydra; species Hydra viridissima. The sequence continues at coordinate 20,269,627 of NW_028324303.1, forward strand.
TCTAGGACAAGAACGTCTTTTCTACTAATCAATCAAAAGGTCTTTAAATAGGGAGTTTTGTCACGTGACATTTTATCGCGGAAAAAAATATATGAAACGTTTTTGAAAAACTTCGTCCAAAAAACGCAACAAATGATTTTATGTAGGTGTCGAAGAATGAAAACCCACCCATGAAAATAAATAGTATATATGTATATATAGGTGTTATTTTTTTTAGAAAAGGTTGCACTACAATAATTTTTTTGGGGACGTCGTTTTGCTTTAGAATTGATAAAGTTATTTAACTTTAAATGTTTCAGTTTTGTTTATATACAAGTAAATTAAGCTAATTCTTTCGTCCCCACATAAAAATAGATTCTGCAACTATTTATTCATTATGTCAATCAGTTTTTTTTTTTGTTTTTGGTAGTCTAATAGGGTGGGTTTTTTGTTTTCTAAATAGAAAATTTTAAAATTTCCCCCGTCTTTAGATATTTTATTGTTAACGCAACTTTTTACGCAAGAAAAAAAAAAGATAAAGTTTTTTTTTTCGGTGCCAAAAGTTTAACGAGAAACTTTAAGGAAATATTTCATAAAATGTATATGAATTGAAAATATTAAAACACCAATATCTTTGGAACTAAATAAGCTACAGAAGTGGTTGAAACCATTTTGAAAATAAAATATATTAAGGAATCCAATGCATTTTAAATAAAAAAGATTTACATTGGCTATAAAAATTGCCTAAGCTCCCTACTTTGAATCATCAGTCATTTACATTGAAAACTAAACTGGCGAAAAAATCTGTCCTCTGGTCATTTAGGTTGGTATGAAAATATCTAGAACAAAAATTATCTAGTTACATGAATAGAGGACAGAGTTTTCTACTTAAGCGGAAGAAAGATGTCTGTGGATACCTATTTTACTGCTATCAATCTTAAAGCTGAAAAAAAGAAAATTTTACTTATCAACTTTCAAAAGTATCTGACCAATCCTAATAGCAACTCTTTTTATATGCAACCAATAACTGAAGAGGAAACCCTCGACTATATAAATTCCACTATCATAGAAGGTAAGAGTGTTGGACCGAACAACCTTCCAACAAAACTTCTTAAACTGGTGTCAACATTTCTACGCAAACCACTAAGTATCATCTTAAATAATTCATTTTGCAAAGGAATGTTTCCTGATGTCTTTAAGCTGACCCAAGTTATTCCAGTCCATAAAAAAAGATCTACGGTTGACTGCACTAACTATCGTCCGATATCTCTTCTTTCTAATTTGAGCAAACTTTTGAAAAAGTTATGCATAATAAATTACACGACTTCCTAAACCAAAATCAATGCTTATAAAAACACCAGTTTGGTTTTCGTAAAAAGTATTCTACAGCTCACGGTCTCATCGAAATTACAGAAAGTATAAGAGTTGCTCTTGATGATGGAAACTTTGCTTGTTGGGTTTTCATTGATTTACAAAAGCTTTTGACACCGTAGACCATGACATTCTCCTATCAAAGCTTAACTATTATGGTGTAAGCGGCATCCCGTTGCAATGGTTTAAGTTATACCTTTTCAATTGTCAACAGTTTGTTACTTTAAATGGCACCTTCTCAGACATTAAAAGCGTTTGCGTTGGTATTCCTCAGGGATCCATATTAGGTCCTCTTCTCTTTATTATTTATATCAGTGATCTTAATCTTTCTATCAAGCATTCTAATTTTGATACATGATACAAATCTTTAATTAATGACAAACTCCCTAAAAAAACTAAATGAATATATTAATGAGGATATGGCCGGTCTTGTTCAATGGCTTCGAGCAAATAAAATCTCATTGAATATTAAAAAAACAGAAATAGTAATATTTAAGACGCAATATACCAACTTTTCTAAAAAAACTAACAAGAATCTTCCAAGATACTTGAACGTTAGAATAAGTGGCCAAAAGCTGCCTTTGTCTAGTAACATAACAATCCCAAAAAACAGACAACTAAACATGGAATAAATTCCATTATATATCAGTGTATTCTTTCTTGGAACACCCTTCCGTACACCCTAAAAACAGATTTTATCCTTAGATCCAAGAATCTGTTCTTAAAGTCACTCCATCATTTCTACCTAAAATGTTACGCTTAACTTTATTCTTTACCTCTATAACTATTTTCTTTATGTTTATTTACATTTTATAATTTCTTATTTGTGTATATGTTTATATACGTATGTATATGTGAATACATTATAATAACTATTTGACCTATATTTTAACTCTTTTAAAAGTCTGTTTTATAAGTGTTACTTATAAATGTTTGTAAAGTTCTACTTTTGCTATGTGACTAGTTTATTTCTTATGTTTTTCTCTTATCTTTTTTTATCTTATTTAGGTCATTACGTTTTATTAGTGAATTACTATTTGCAATGACCAGTGTTTTTTTTTGTAACATCCTTAACACGAAATATATTCATATTGATTGATTGATTGATTGATTGATTGATTGATTGATTGATTGATTGATTGATTGATTGGTATGCAAAATTTAAGTAGAGGAGACTTTTTTAGTATAAGAGAAAATGTAGAATTGAAACGTTGTGTTCGCTGCGACAAAGCGACATGGTTAGAAAATAGATTTGCTTTAAAGATTTTTGTCCGTTCATATAACTTCTAACTATTGATTGACATTAATCATGGTTATCACATTTTATTTGAACTATTTTTAATGAGTTGATAAATACAATAAAGTTATAATCCTATAATACCAACAAAGTATTTGGTGCATAAATTGAAAATGGCTTCAAGAATTAAAAGAAGAAAAAGTCGTGATCAACTTGATATTTTTATTTCAAGATTAAAAGGTAATACAACAATATCTGTAGTAGCTAATCTCGATAATTTAAAAATATCAAGGTAATGTTATAAAGTAATTATACTATATTGTTGCTTTTATCTCATCCTGTTTACTGACTGTCAGACAAATATCTGACTGCCTTTTTTTATCTAAACTTTTTTAACTTCTTTTTAAAAAGTTTTGGGCAAATATATTTGTTTTAGTAGAATCTTGCAGTTATATGAAGCAGGTTGAGCTTGTTATAGAAGAGGAGAATATTAAAATTGGAGGCGATAACATTGATAGAAATGTGCGTACCGTTTTTGATGATGTGGCTGGATTATATGACTAAATGGAGCACGAAAGCAACAAATGTAAATTACGATTTCCTTTGTTTAATCTAAATTATTAATTTTTGACACTGACACTCACCAAACACGCACTACAAAAAAGATTGCTGTCAGTTTTTTTACTCAGTGTAATTAGTCAAACTAATTGAACAAACTTATACATTTCTGTACCTTACAGTGCTAAAAGGCTAATTTAAAAAGAAAATAGTTTTTTTCAGGAGAAGTTCCATTAAGAGAAAGTCATGAAAGTGAAGAATCCATGTGTCATCTTTCATCTCTCCATATAAAGCTGTTATATTTCTGTTTGAACTTGACTGAAAACAAAATTCAAGTATTTAATATCATCATTTGATAATATCATTTTCATTTAATTCAAGTCTGATTGCATAAGAACATCTCTTAATTTATCTGATGTAAGTAAAAGTTATTTTTCTGCTGTTTGTTGTGATGAGATGATTTATTTGTTCTTATATGAATGGGTTTTGTTGCTAGATTTTTTTTTAAAGGTTCCCAGTTTTCAACTACCTGATTCACCTATCCAGCCAATTGTTAGTTTTTGAATACTGGCTATATATTTTTAATATCTAGCTATATATTTTTTGTACACAAAAGCTTGATTGTATATTTTAATGATTTCTTATAGGTTTCAAGCATTCCACAGTCAGATATTCAGTCAATTGTATGCTGTAAACTATTTATTGTTCATGTATAGGTTTTCTCCTAACCTGATTTGCATTTATAGCAATACTACTTATATCTGGGTATATAAGGCTACCATGCTCTAAAAGCTTTGGATATAAATAATCATGAGCTTTGATATGAATCTCAGCGTCCATTTCTAGGAGTACATATGGCCCAAGGAGTACATGCAAAATATGTATTGGTGTGCATATCTTATTAAATCAAATTAGAAATATACTTTTATATTAGCTAAGCATTAGTTATGTAATTGTACAAAACTGCTATAGATTTTTTTTTTTTTTGAAGGGGAAATTTTAAATCGTTCGAGTTATTAATATTTGTTGTAACTTTAGTTAAGTCCCCGTGATTCCTCTGATTCAAGTTAACTGGGTATGCATGATAGTATGCAAGATGTTTGCAGCCGGCTTAAAGTTGAATCATTTAGTACACAAGGTTTAAATGTTTTGTATTACTAGGGCTCAGTAATTATTTTATAAAATTTTTTGTCTTATAAAATGAATGGCAGTAGTATTATATTTTAAGTAGTATATTGTTTATTGTGGTTATTTTCATAGGACAGTTTCTTACGAGTGTGTACATTCTTCGTGAACTGAATACAATCCAATCTAAGTTGACCAATCTTAATCAATGGCAGGGAAGATTGGAGGAATGTGTTGCTAGCGATCCTGGTGATTAGAATGCCTGTAATACGCAATTTTCTACCTTAGCTTCTCTGCAGCAACATTTTGAGATAGAAAAGCACTAAAAATATAGTAAGTTCTTTTCAATTTTTAATTATGTAAGTATTTTCATGATGTGTTAATCTTGGCATGGGAGTATAGTATAAATGATGGTATAACATACTTAAATTGTTAACTGATCTTTTTTAGTTAAGATGGATGAAGCGTGAGGGAAGGTTGACTGTAATGAGCACATTTCACGGGTGCTTAACAAAATGGTGGCGCATGACTTACAGCAGAAGTTCAATAGGCCTGGAACACATGGGAAGCAGAAGTTTTTTGATAGCCTGGAAAATCAGCTCAAAAGTGAGTGCAATCTAGATCTTCTGTGAAAAGTTGTACAAATCTGAATCTGTCTGAGTGTGATTCAACAGTTTGACTCGTGGTGTTTGACTTGAGACAATAAAATAAAATAAAACAATTAACATCTTTTTATATGCAGATATTATTTATATTGTCAATGGGACAACATCAAACTATACAATATCTAATACATGTGAACCCATATAATTAGATGTAGCTATAGAAATTGATTATATAATGATTGATTTAAATTAGTATTTATTAAAATAATTTTTCCCTTTTTTTTTTATATGTACTATAGCTTTAACTCTTCACTTATTGCGGCGCTGCAAGAAAAAGACACAAGTTTCGATTGAGGAAGAGAGTAAAGACGATGACAATGAAGGAAAAGTAGACGACAGTGAAAACGAAGATCCTCGACAAAAAAAGACTTAGAAATAACTTTTATAATTAAAGATATCATGTAATGATGATTTATATAAATATTATTATATAAACTGTATTTAACTATTGAGTAATATTAATTAAAAAAAACAACCACGCTTTACTACTCATACAGGATGAGTAGTAAAGCGTGGTTTTTTTTTTGGCCGCTTTAGGGCAACTCCTTCAGGGACCCTGAAGTTTTTTAAAAGCGGGTAGCCGGCGAAAAAAAGTTCATTTTTGTTATTTTTTCAAAAAATTACAAAAAAAAGTCCAATTTTTACTCTAATACAAAGTTTGAAAGTTCAACTTTTCACACAAATTTTTTTTACCCTTTTTAAACATAACATTTTATACTTTATGATATTTTTTCTAGGAACGTGTTTTTAGTTGAAAGTCAAGTTTACTTTATATCTTAGTTAGTTATTTAGTTAGTTGCTTAGTTACTTATTAGTTAGTCTCATAGTCTTAAATCCTATGAGACTAAATACGTCCTTTGGATTTTAATGCAGGATTTTAAAATGACTCCTCTTGCTTATAATAAACCTAGGTTAATTTATGTGCTTTCTAATGTTGGTTACGTCATTAGGTATTCTTACAGTTAAAAAACTCTTTAGCGCATCAGAAAAAAATTAAGTTCGAACTGCAAAATTGTCCTTTAGGTATAAATTAGTAAGTCATTTCCTTTCAAATTTATTCTAAGGGAAAATTTTAATATTTGACTAAAATGTTTTCGTATCGGTAAGTGTTTTCGTATTGGTAAATATTTTCGTGTCGGTAAAAATACCTTTAAAAAAATGAAATCTTTACTTATTTAACTCTGTTTAGTGTACAAAGATACAATCCGAAATCTTTTTATAACTCTCTTACAAGAAACACAATAGCGTATCATGGGAAATTCAGATAAGTAGAAAGTTAAACGATTCTATTTATCTACCAGTTTACCCCCGTGTTTTTACCTCCGTGTTAGTAAAAATGTTTAAAGTAAACAAAAAAAAAATGTGTAATTTCGTCACATTTTTAATGATTGAGTTAAAAGGTTGTGTCTTTTACGAATCCAGCTTGTTATCATTATGCAATAAATTTATTTTATATTGAAATAATTTTTTGTTTATAAAGAGTAGAAAGATGGTGCAAAAAAGTGATAATTTGAATCTTACACATTGGTTACGATTGGTTATTAAAGCTTATGTAATAAAATATTAATTACTGTATATTTGCTTTAAGCAGAAAACATAAATTTCAAACTGGGGGTACTGATTTACAAAACACATAAGATTGAAAACAGAAACCGGAGCCAAAACATTTTTCTCAGTAAAAATCAGCGAATCGTTGAGATGTATTTTATTGATTTCTCCCTATAGTTATTATAAAATCTATTTCTTTATTACAATATATTTTTAAACATATGAATGTGCCTCTTACTAGGAAATAACGCTTTCGAATCAACACGTTCTTAGATGCCTGTCAAAAGTTGGTATGTATATAAATTTGGTAAAATTTATTTAGCTTCAATCCACAGTTTACCTGGTTTCACTGATGTAATATTTACAACTAATATTCCAACAGAGTCAGAGAAAGAAGAAAAACTAGCGTCGTGTTTCTACAAGCTGTTATTTTTCCGCAAATGTTACAATTTACAACTTGAAAATAGCCGTAAGGTAAAAATTGTTAATAAAAACCACTAGAAAAAAAAAACAAACTTCTTTAAGAACTTTTTATAAACACGTCGTTATGACTTAATAAATTTGAAACGCTTTTAACTTCCTTACAAAACACTTAACGCTTTATGATTTGAAGTTTTGTTTGTTTTTGGTGTTTTCCTTTTTTTAATTTTAAAAACAGAATAGTTGTGATTCACTCTGCGGAGGGAAAATTATTTGCAAAAAAGTTTACAGTTAAAAAAATTATTTACGAACAAAAAAAAAATGCTGAAGTTGAAAATTGTTTTTATCGAATTGTAAAATTTGTAATTCAACTTCTCAAGTAAATGTAAGTAAAGATTTTTTGTGGTAAAAGTAAATTCTCTGAAAGGCTAAAGCAAACTTCAAATAACGCGTTCATATTTTTTAAATGTAGGGAGAAGGAGAAAAAAAAGAGAGATATTAAGAAATTTGACAAGAACGTGGAAACAGCAGCATTTTCTTGCTCAGACACCTTATTGCGTTGTCTATTCTCATAACAAAAATAAAATTTCTGTAAAAATTTTTCAAACACTTACGACGAGGTGTCATTTCACTTTTAAACATTAATTTTTGAATGAAAGAAAGAAATCGCTTTTTTAAAAAATCAAATCAAAATAATATATCAAATGCAACACGCACATTCGTCATTTCTTTGTTAAAGATTGTAGTTTTTGAAAATGGAGTTTTTTCAATGGAGAATTATATACTTAATCTTTATTTTTTTATTCATTTATATAATTTTTTCAATTACTTTAAATTACTCAAACAACTCTATAATACTTAATCTTGTACGATCACGAATCATCGCGAAAGTTCCAAATAATGCATCCAATACAGATGAAGAGGACAGAAGACCAGGTGAAAAACATTTTATTACAATATTTATTATAGTTAACTGAATTTGTTCTGCTGCATTTTATTAGTTTTTAGCAATAAATAAACACATTTTTTAACTTTATTGATTTAATTTTACTTATTTTAAATGTACTGTTAACTGGGTATACTTAGGACAAGAGGGGCAACTTGGGCCTTAAACTTTAATTCAATTTTAGCTTCAATTCAAGTTCAACAGCCCTATTCCATAAAAACAGCATTAAAATTGGCAGGTTTATTGATGGTATTAGTTTAATATTTTAGTTTAAATAATTATTCAATACCAAGGCTGACTTGCTGAAAAAAAATTAAATTTTTTCGTCCCAACTCATCCCTGCTGTCTCAAGTATACCCCCTGTTTCTTAGTTTCATATCGGCACTTTGAAGTGTATGCGGCAATTTTCATGCTTCACAATAGCAATCTTCCGATAAAATAAATAAGAATTTCTGGTTGAAATTGTATGTATATGTGAAAATTTAAAACACATCAGATAATAAGGTTTTTATCAGTACAGTTCGTTTGAAATTTTCGCTGAATTACGCGAATCAATTACAGTTTTTGAGGTCAGTTTTTGAAGTGTCGATTGGCTTTTTTTTTTTTTTTTTTTACCTAAGAATTTGAAAAATGAAAGGTTCCAAAATGTAGTTATCTAAAAGATGGCATTGTCTAGTTTTATTCTGTCTTTTTTTTTTGGAGGATTTTGTTTATATTTTTTATTTTTTCACTTATTCAAATATACGAAGTTTTAAATTTAGGTTTTCTAATAATCAGAACTATTATTAGTATTTTTAAAGCCTATAAAGCATTTTTGGAAGTCCTTTTTACAGAAAAGCACTTCTGATATCATTTCAAATATCGACTATAGTTATGGTAGATTTTCTAACCTCTGCCATGCGAAGCAGTCATAAATCATTTTAAACCAACAACATTATACAATAATTAAAGTCGAAAAAGATACAAAAAATACACAGTTGAAGTCGTAAATGATATGAAATATACACTAGCCTTTTTTTTTTCTTCTCCGTTATATATTTTTTTTAGACAGAGGGAGAATATTTTCTTTTAAATTTTTTTAATAATGCTTACTATTCCCGCCAGACCTTTAAAAATTATTTTAATCCAATAAAATCTTAACCTATTTATTGTTTATTTGTCGGTAAAAGTAGTCAAACGATCAAATGTAATTTATAATGTATTGTTTAATAAAACTCACATTATTATAAATTGCCCTGAAGAATGCTTATGGCTCTACAAAAAATTAGATCAGATTTTATGGGAGAATGGAATTTGTTTCTTCAATCTTTAAAAAAATTGTTTCTTCAATCTTCAAAAAAAATTTCCAAATAGAAAAAAAAATAGTGTAAAAAATTATTGTTATTGTAAGAGATCTTAAAACAAAAAATAATCTAAAAAAATTTATTTCCTAATTATATCATTGTTTTAAAAATTACAAAACGTCATGATGCTACATCTTTATTTCCTATCATTGTTTTAAAAATTTATAAACCATCATGGTCCTGCATCTTGGTTCTAGAACGAAGCTATTTCCTCTCTATTCTCCTCAGGATGTTTCCAACCAGAAACCTGTGTCTTTTGCTGTATAATTTTGATCATTTAACTCGTGCTTTTGGTTTAGGATAACGGAATCCTCTTTTTCTAGTAGTGAATGACCGAATTTTCAGCCAAAGCCAAAAGTACCCAGATTTCCGTTCAGTAGTTGTAATCGAAACGTTGACCGAAATTCGAGTGAAGCCAAAACCGAAACTTGGAAAAGAATTGTTACAAATCCCTAAATAAAAAAAAAAAAATGTAAATTTTTTATTTGCTAACTAAAAATGGATACAATAACAATAAGCTCAATACAAAAAAAAAAAAAAGTCAATAAAAAAAATGAACAGAAAACATATAAAGGAATTCTCAAATAGCTCGAACAACCCCCCCCCCCCCCCTGTGCTTACCCTTTCTGACAAGCTTTGCAATTCGTTGCATTTGAGCCAAAGAAAGTTGGGTTACCGCTTATTGATCCAAATGATTTGAGTACTTATCAGAACTATCTGATGCATGTGATGGAGTTTCGGAAGGTAATGTATTATCATCTTTTTCTCAGCGTGATCCTAGGAAGATGCCACATTTACTTTTGTTAACGCCTCTAAAAAAATTCTCAGGTTATAAGTAGCTACAACAAAACCTTCAATTACAAACGAGGTATACTTTTCTAGTTTGTTTGAGATAACAATGAATTTTACATAAAGGGATCAAACTAAGTTACTAAAGTACTCAAGAATATAGTGGATTGAATATTACATAGAAATGCGTCTTTTGACCATCCAAAATTATTCAGCTAATGATGTTGGCTGGCAAACAAAAATACATTCGGAATTTAGGTTTACGACGGGTTCTTAAAATACAAAAGTTTAATAAAAGAAAAAGATAATCAGGGCAATGGAGTTTTCAAAGTACCAAGATTGAACTTTAATGCTAAAGGTTATGTTATATTGATTGATTGGGAGTTCGATGATGTCACTGAGCCATGATTAACCAGACATTTCTACAGTGGATTTAAAAAATAGCTATCTATGAAAATAATGACGTTTTGAAACTACCTTGCCACACTCAGTCGGTGGAAATGAGCATTAAGCTAGTAGTAACAGAAGCTTCATCTTCAGTTTGTGGCTAAAAAGCAACAGTTGAAGTCATTTGAGTCACTCCTGCATCTTGAAACGACTTATCTAAAATTGAAATTAAAAAAATGTCGGCTGATTCTACAGGCCACCCTCTACCAAGTATTAAATTTACTATATTGTTGTAAATGATTTTTTAGGCTTCCAATTTTGTAAAATTTTAACAGTAAAAAAAAAAGTTTCAACTCTCTCTTTAAACTTTTGCATTGTAGTTTTTAAAAAAAATTTTGTAAATATTTTTTTTTGAAAAGAATGAAATTAACTTAGAGTCATGCAAAGTAAGAGTTATGGTACAGTAGAGCTTCTGTGAAAGGAAAATGTTTTCTAAGAAAAATTGAAAAAATTCGTTCCCTAACATCTGAACGTTATTGTTTGAATGCTTACACCCAGTGCGTATATGTACTGTATACGCATGCGTTTCATTGCTTAATCTTTAAATTCAAAACTCGCTTTTTTAACATACGTCATTGAAATTTTATCTTTTGTTTAGAACTTCCTCCAGATCCTAACCGAGAATACGTCATACTGACGTATACATCCTTTTTCGGTAGTTTACCGTGGCCATATTTTAATCCTGTGCTAAAATGCAATTTTAACACCTCTAACTTTCGTATGACGTTCGACAAAGCATACTTTAGCAGGAGCGATGTTGTGATGTTTCACTCACGTGACATGCCATCAACAGAACAGTTGGAAAACCTATCGAGCATGCGAAAAAAAGGTCAGCTGTGGATTTATTTTACAATGGAGTCTATACCCAATAATCCTAGTGTGGAAAACATTGATAAATATTTTAATGCTACAGCTACATATGGAGTAGATACAGACATTCCCCTACCGTACAGGTTTCATAGCAGGCGCCATCTGCTCGAAGCCAGCATGAACAAAAATTATTTTTTAAACAAAACCAGGATGGTAGCATGGGTTGTTAGTAATTGTGGTGGTGATGCTAGAAACACTCTTGCGAATAAATTAATCACCTACGGTGTAGACATTGAGGTTTCGGGATCGTGTTCAACAAATTTTCCGAAGAGCTTTACTTCAACTTGCAAGGGACGACCGTGTTTCACAGATTTAAAAAACTTTAAATTTTATTTTTCTGCCGAAAATTCGTTATGTGATGGGTACATAACAGAAAAGTACTGGGAAACTGGGCTAAATAATGATTTAATACCGATAGTATTAGGTGGTTCTAACTATTCTGATCCTAGATTAGCCGTCCCAGGTTCTTTTATTGATGCTATGAGTTTTAGTTCGCCAAAAGCTCTGGCTGATTATATTTTAGATGTGAGTTCAAATTCTACAAAATATAACTCTTTTTTCGAATGGAAGAAACGCTGGCAGCTAGATAATGACAATTATTTCTGTAGGCTTTGCAAAAAAATAAAACGTGGTTTAAAGTTTCGCAAGAATCCTTTAATAAAAACTATGGGTTCAGAAAAGTGTTCCCAACCCAGAAAAAGATTCGACATTTGGATAAATAAAAGCTAGAAAAGTATGAAGCAACTTTTATATTAAACTTTCTCACTGGCATTTTTATGGTTTATTTAGTGTTAACGTGCAACACTTTGTGTTGTTAGAACAGTGTTATAAATGTTCCTCTGGCTCTTTTTTTTTTCAACCTCTGCAATCCGTAATGCCTTCCGACGTCCCTGATACAACTATAATTACTCATTAAAAATGTTTAAAATCTGAAAATATTTTGTCTTTGTTTTGAGTTAAATTGCGAGCATTGTTTTTTAAGATATACATATACATATTAAGAAAAACATATTCATATTAAGAAAAACATATACATATTAAGATATACATATACATATTAAGAAAAACATATACATATTAAGAAAAACATATACATATTAAGAAAAACATATTCGTTCTTTAAGATTTTTTGAAATTATTGAGCTTTTATGTTATTAGATGTTTTAATAAATTGAAAATGAATTTTTTAACCAATCAGAGCATTTGTTTTAACCGTAAAAAGACCACGGCGTATATTATCGAGAAATATAGGTAAGGTGAGCTTATCCCAACAAAAGTCCTTCTGATGTGAGAGAAGAAAAGTTTGTATTTTTTTGAAACTTTCAGCCCTGGATCAAATGAAAGTAAGAACTTTTTAAAGTAATGTAAACATACAATCGTATATAGTTTTCTCGTTTGACCGAGGACTTAATATTTACAAAAGAAGGTTTGATCTTCAGAAAGATCCAACTCTCTTTGCACTGATACTCCTCCTCACGATATTTAATACGGGGTCTGACAATAAGTTCTCATTAGGTCTCTGTAGCCTCTTTACTCATCTTGATGATAAAATGTTCTCTGAAGTTTTTAGTTTGTAATCTCTGCGCTCTCTTGGAGTTTTTCTTTAGTAGGCTTCATCTTCCTGCTGAAAGACAAACCTACTAAACTAAAGCTCATTCAAAATATATCTCATCATTTTAGAGCCTTATCTTTAACACGGAATATGTTAAAACCAAAAATATATATCAGTTTTAGTTAAAAAAGTGAAAAAATAATAAAAAAAGATTTAAGGTTATGAAAAACTTACCATGGTTTATTCGGTTGTCAATGGTAACCGATCCTCCGGATTTAGACAAAACAATCACCAGGTCTAGTTTTGTATTCGAAACCTCTTAAGTCTACAAAACAACATTGAGGAAGGTTTCTCTTTGGTCCAAGTATTTGAGATACATAAAACATGTATGGGAAAGATTCATCTCAGTACTCGTGCTTTTTCTTAAGCAATTTTGAGATATTGATTGCTAGCTGATTCTTTTTTCAACAGCTCCAGATCTGAATCTTGGTATTATGTTTTAAAGTATTATCTATAATTAGAACTTTGAGCCGTATCATCTTATGCTATTCTGCCCTACTTAAACAGTAGTACAGCAATAATTAGAAACTTAGATAGGTGATTGACTTAACAGTTCCTCAAACTTAAATTTCTTGGACCAGTATGAACCATTTTCAATAAGAACGCGACTCCGCTCTAAAGATCGTCACATTTTAAAGAAATAAGCGAGATTTTACATCAAAAATTGGTGAGATTTTAACATGAGGTGAGAGATGAACACTGACTTTAATTTTTGAAAAAATTAACATAAGCGGAAAATGAGTCGAAAGTACAAATTATCAAACGCTTATTGGTCAGGGTCGCAGGTGTATGGAGTAAAGTTTTACTGCTACTCTTTTTAGACATGTTACGCTTTTTGTTAGTTTTGATTGTTAGTTACGCTTGATTGTACAAATGATTTCGTTGCGCGAACAAGGAATAAAAAGAGTTGAAAAATAATCAGTTTGATAAAACCAAACAAATAAATAATTTTATTTTTGTGTCTTTATTTTAACACTATTTTTTGCAAGTTGTGACCTTAAGTTTTTATTAAGAAAATAAAGCAAATTTTTAAATTTTGTTTATTGAAGAAAAAAACTTTCATTTTCGAGGTCTTAACTAAGTGCAAGGTCCAACAGCGCAAAACATTTTTTAACCAACATTTTGTCTTAAAGATAAAATTACAGAATGCTAATAAATTACAGAATACTGAGTGTTAATAAATTACAGAATGTTAATATATTAACTTATATTTACTTGGTTATCATACAAAGCTTTAAACCTGTTGAAAAAAAAAATTATTTGAGATCAAGTTATCAAATAAAGTTTTAATAAAACTTGGTTACTTTTCTTTTGACGAAATAAATACTTGAAAAATCCGATTTATTATATGAAGTATTTAATACAGAAAAAAAACTGCCATCTTTTAAAATTTACGAGAGGACTAGAACATTCACAAGAACGACATTTGATATATATATATATATATATATATATATATATATATATATATATATATATATATATATATATATATATATATATATATATATATATATATATATATATATATAGGGTATAGGGTAAAGTAGGGTAATTTCGGAACCCCTTCAAAAGACACCTAAAAAAATCCATTTATTGGAATATTAAAATTATTGTTGGATATTGTAGCAAGATAAACAATTCTCCTAAAAATATTGCCTTAAAATTTTATTTTTACATTACAGGTACGTTAATTTATGATTATTAGCTTTTTCTTAACATTTTTACCTTTTTCAAAATGTTGGATAAATGCATATTCTTCCACCATCAAACTTTTTCAATGTAGACGAATTTGGATTGTCTGTATGCCATAAACCAGGAAAAGTTGTTGCCCTGAAGGGAAAACATAGTGTTGGTGGCTTAACAAGCTCCGAAAGGGGAAAAACAATCACAATAGTTTGTTGCCAATCAGCAAGCGGATTTTTTATCCGTCCGATGTTGATTTCTCCACGTATTCGAGTGAGACCTGAGTTTTTAGATAAAGCGCCAATTGGTTCTATTTCTGGTAACAGCAAAAATGGTTTAATCATTTTTTACAAGCAGTCCAGCCACAGTCAAGAAACCAACCAGTTCTTCTAATTTTAGATGGACATTCAAGTTATAAAAAAATCCTAGTATTATAAAAGCTAGCGAAACAAATGTTGTTATATTATCACTTCCGTCCCATTGCACTCACAAACTGCAACCACTTGATGTTTCATTTTTTAAAAGCCTCAAAATATTCTATGATCAAGAAGTTGATACTTGGCTTCGTCACCATCCAGGTCGTTAGTCACCATCCAGGTTAGTGATTTATTTGGAATAGCTTATGGGAAAGCTGCAACTGTTCAAAATTGTCAGTCAGGGTTTAAAAAATGTGGAATATATCCATTTGATAGAAATGTGTTTATTGAAGGAGACTTTGCTGCAGCTAAGGCTACTGATCACTCGTATGTTGTATCAAAAATTTTAAAACTAAATATTACCTCTGAAATGCACCCTTCTCTCGACAATGGGTTAGACTCTGCTAAAGATTTAGATCATATTGATTTTCTCACAGAATGTGTAATTGCTTCTCAGAAAGGTAAATCATTTTAAAAGATTTACTATTTTTACCATCTTCCACCATTTATTTAAAACATAAATGTAGTTTTTTTTTAAATCAAGCAAAATAATAACTCATCTGTTGTTTTATTAACCTAAAAAAAAGTTTCTTAAAAAAATTGTTCAAATTTTTTTAAAACATTTAAACTATTTTTTTTATAATTTACATGTTGCATAATTTTATTCACCTTTTTTAGTTTAATATTTTTATTTAAAATCTGCTTCACCAAACTCACCATTTACTTTTCAGAAGTCATTAGAATTAGCCACCTCTGATGAAACCTCACAACCAGTGGTGGAACTACTGGACGCAGGACCCTGCGTTGCGGGGGGGCCTACCAGCTATAGGGGGCCCTCATATAAAAAAAATTATACTCTCAATAATATTTATACTATAAAACTCTTTTCCGCAGGTATAGTGGGCCCTAAAATATAAAACTTGGATAAAAAAAATATCATCCATCGTATTAAAATATATTGTTCAAAAATTTATTTTTGTATTGGAGTGCGTAGTTTACATTTAAACGAAAAGTTTTAACCTTTTTAAAATTGCATACGCAATTGAGAAATAAAGTACGATTATCAGCTGCGAACTGCCAGATGTTATTGTATAGTTAATTTTTATACCGTTATGTTGTGTTTGTGTATGAATTAGACAATTAGGCTGAATTCGGTAAAAGTAATAATTTGTTGCGTATAAATTTTTTTTAAACTGTAAGAAGTTCTTCAATTTATAAGTTCTTAGTTGCATATTCAATATTTTTAAAATATAAACAATATTATTTGTTATGTCGTTGCATATCAAGGATAATGGTTCTATAATCCTTGTTGCATATACAAATTAACTTTTAAATGTATGTTCTCATTTTCAATTTTATATTAAATCTTCCGTTGTATTAAGTTAACTTTTCATTTCTTATGTTATATGAATTACTAGTCTCCAATTTATTTAATCGTGTTACGAATAATAAAGTATTGTTGCACGAGAGTTTATTACTTCACTGATATATTTAATAAAAGGTAATTAATAAATTTGTAATAATTAAAAATTTTACAACAGGTACTGAATTTATAAATTTGTAATAATTTAGATTTTGACTCATAATAATGGAAAAGAAATTAAGTAATACAAGCGGTGCAGCAAAAAGAAGAAAGTTAAAAGAAACAAAAGCTACTTTAGCTAAATTGCCGAAGCTAACAACGTTTTTGAAACCAATCGAAAAGCGAGCGGAAACGGAAGTGGAAAGTCAAAACTCTGCAGAAGTGGTATGTATAAATCAGTCAGTAGAACATGATGATATCGAAGAAAACATTGCTACTGGTATTAAAAATGTGAACGAAGAAGATGTGAATAGGTCTCCGAGAAACCACCGAAATGAAAACCAGGAAGATTCAAACTCTGATACGAATGACGCCATTGAACAAATTAATTTAGAAAAATCAAGTGAATTATTTTCTACTGACATTGCAAATTTTCATGGTAAAATACTAACAAAAGATATTAAGAAAATAATTGTATTATCGGAATCGTGTCGGCCAAAAGGTCCTTTTATACGCGACCCCTTGCAAGAAAACCGTAGGTTTTCCAAGAAATATTTTAAAACTACCACAGAATATGGATCTATAGAAAGAATGTGGCTTTGCTATTCCCCAAAACTTGATGCCGTTTATTGTGAGCTTTGTTGGCTTTTCTCAGAAGAACGAAAAGCAAAGGTAACTGGCGTGAGCATGGTGTCAGAGATTGGCGTGGTCTTTCTAAAAAAATTAAAATTCACGAAAATAGTCAACAACATATATTTGCTTGTTGCATTTATGAAAAATGGCGACATAATGAAACAATTGATAAAAATATAGAAGAGCAAATACGATACCAATCAAATTTTTGGGTGCAAGTCTTTGAGCGGATAGTAAATATAACATTAGCACTTTGTAAAAGTTCTTTGGCTTTTCGTGGTCATCGTGAATCATTTGACAATGAATATAATGGTAATTTTTTAACCCAAGTTCAACTTTTAGCTAAATATGATAATGTTATGAAGCAAGTTTTGAGTATGCCAAATGGATCTATAAAATATTTAAGCCATCAAATTCAAAATGAAGTCATACATTGCCTTGCAACACATTTAAAAGCCACCCTTACTGCTGATATTAATAGTTCACCTTTTTATTCAATTATAATGGATACAACACAAGATATTACTAAAAGAGATCAGCTCAGTCAAGTATTTAGATAAGTAAACATTATTAAAAATGAAAAAGATGAAGCCACATCAATTGAAATTAAAGAAGTTTTCTTGGGATTCACGGAAATATATAACCACACTGCTGCTGGACTACATGAAGAAATTTTAAATCTGTTAGAAAAACATCATATAAAATTAAGTAACTGCAGGGGTCAAGGTTATGATGGTGCGAACGTCATGAGTGGGATATACAATGGGGTTCAGGCCCTTTTTAAGAAAAATCAACCCAATGCTATGTATATGCATTGCGCAGCTTATAATTTAAATCTTGTTATTAACGATGCGGTTAAATGTTGTGTTGAAGTAGCTTCATTTTTTGTAATGCTAGAAGATGTATATTCATTTTTCGGAAATAGCATAAACAGGTGGGATCTACTATCCAAATATACAGGAGAATCACAAATAACATTAAAAAGGTTAAATCCAACGCGATGGGCAGGACGATATACTTCTCTTTTCGCCGTTAAAATTCGCTTTCTTGATATAATGAAAGCTCTTTCCGAGATATCAATAATAAGTACAAAACGTGAAGAACGCGAAGAAGCAGTACGAATACAAAAAAATATGAGCAGTTTCGAATTTGTTTTTTTATGCGTGCTTTTGTCTAAAATCCTTAATGAGGTACATATACCATCAAAATTGCTGCAAACTAAAAATTTAGATCTTACGGCAGCTTCAGGTTCTCTAGAAAATGCCAGCAAAAATTTAAAACAATATAGAAAGATGTTTGATTCAGCAAAACTTGAAGCGGTAGAAATAGCGACTACGTGGCAGATTCCTGCAATATTTTTTCAAAAAAGAAGAAAAGTTGTGAAAAGGCATTTTGACGAATTATCTACAGATCACCGTTTTGATAGTAGTGAGGAAATTTTTCGCATCAATATTTTTATAAAAATTTTGGACGTCGTTATCAACCAACTCGACAATAGATTTAAAGGAATGCAAGAAGTGGTACAATTATTTTCCTGCATCCATCCAAATAAATTAATGGTAATGAAAGAACGTGAGATCATAAGCTGTGCAGAAGCCATTCAGAGAAAATATAGTGCAGATATAACAACTGAATTTCCGCTGCAAATGGTTATGGTAAAGTCAATGCTACACGATGAAATATCAAAAATATCATCTATACGTGAATTGGCTGACCTTTTAATAGTAAAATTGTCAACTATAGCTGCAAGCGTTCCACAAGTGATAACAGCATTGTTATTGTTTCTTACATTACCTGTTACTGTTGCATCAGCTGAACGTTCTTTTTCGAAACTTAAAGTAATAAAAAATTATTTACGAAATACCATTGGTAAAGAACGTTTAAGCGACCTTGCAATAGTTTCTATTGAGGCAAAAGCGGCTGGAAAAATGGAAATGAAAAACATCATTACCGATTTTGCTAATATGAAATCAAGGAGGAAAGTTTTCACTATTTAAGTTCGGTTAAGTTTTAGTTTCGTTTTGAAGTTATCTTTATCTTTATTTAATTTTTTGTTTTTAAATATGATATATGAAATAAATATCTATTTAACATGTGAAGCTTTATTTTTTTTTAAAAAAACATTCTTTTGCGGGGGGGGGCCAAATTTTGAAGTTCCGCCACTGCTCACAACCTCAAGGTGTTACATTTGGATCACTAGCTGGACTTGACATTAAAAATACAAAACGAACAGGTATAAAAAGGAGGGTAAATTTTACTTTGAAAGCACATTTTTCTAATAAGGTTTCTGTTTTGGTTGATGTATTCATACTTTACTAAAATAGCTAGTTCAAAAATTATTAATCTTTGCTATTGCAACGCCCTTAATTAAATGCCAATTAAGTGTAACAAATTCCATTTAAGAGACAATTACTTTATACAATGCAGATTTATAGCTGTTTATAATATTTTAATTATATTAATGCGTTTTCAACAAACGTCTTTATTTTCTTAAGTATGCCGAATTTACCGTATCATTGTGCCGAAATTACCATACTAGGTCCCAAAGTTGTAATTTTTGAGTATTTTTTAAAAAAACTTTTACATAAAACTTTGTAAGTTTGAAACAATCTTTTAACTATTATTTAATAGATATATCTGCAGGACATCGATATGCATGATTTTTTAACGTTATTAAAGCAATCATTGTCTATAAACAACAAACTAGCTTAATACGCCGAAATAACCCTACTTTACCGTATATATATATATATATATATATATATATATATATATATATATATATATATATATATATATATATATATATATATATATATATATATATATATATATATATATACTTTACCGTATATATATATATATATATATATACATACATAGTCAAGTTAAAAACTATTTTATTCTAAGATAATAAAAATTTTTCAAGATGTTATATATATATATATATATATATATATATATATATATATATATATATATATATATATATATATATATATATATATATATATATATATATATATATATATATATATATATATATATTTAAACATTTTGAAAAATTTTTATTATCTTAGAATAAAATGGTTTTAAACTTGACCCGAAGTTCTTTTTCTCCGAACTTTTTTATTGGATTGTGACAAGCTCTAAGTTTCGAACAATGACTACAAGACGTCCGCAACACTTTCACCGCTCCATCTTTTGTAATAAACATTTCGATAGCCGATATTTGACGAATGTATTGCAAAAAAAACAGCAACTATTGAGAGAGTTTGTGAATCAAGCGCTATTGTTAAACCGGCGACTGTAGAGTTTTTGTTCGGCCTTCCTTCGTGGTGTAAGGACGATAGCGAAGTTTTGTTAAAATAAGCGAGCCTGATGGCTTCTTTAATTGACAGTTTTTTGGGCTCCAAGCAAAATTTAGTGACATTTAAATTTATTTTCGACGAATTGCTGATGATTTTCTTCGTTGCAAAATATCCACTTTCGAATTTTTTAATATATTTTTTACAAAAATCTGTAATAACCTTTGGGATGATTGATTTATGAGAGCCATTAAAAGAATACTTCACATCTGTATCACATTCTTGATTAATATATGATGATAACGGCGCTTCAAGGATATCACTTGGGTTCGGAATCAATGATTCTGGTGCTAAGATACAAATATAAATTATATATATATATATATAAATTTTAGGTCAATTTTTTGAGAAAAATTAAAACACGGTTACATTCAAAAATGGCGCAGAGAAAGCTCCATTCCTAATCTATTCTTTTTTGACAACAAAGTTATGGTTTAAGATATATGACAATCTTGTTGAAACTTCTTTGGACGTTGAAACTTCATCTTCTTTTGGATGTTGTTGACCACCTGTTCTAGAGCCTACTGCAGTATTATAATCAAAAAATCTTCTCCTTTAATCCCACCATTTTCAAAAATTATTAATTAGCATAAATCATAGCAGTAAAAAACCCTTCCACCAGGAGCGATTTTAATGAAAATTTTTTTAAAGTAATTTTTTAAAAGAATTGAGAGAGAGTTACGGATTAATTTTTATATTTTACAATCAAAGATACACTTTCCTAATTAATAATCAATTTTGTATTATTTTATAATTGAATAATTCTTAATATATTTATATTTACTAAAACCTTTTATAACTTACATCAAAACATTATTAAATATCATGGGAATTTTATTACTACTTGCGTACAAAATGACGCAAAACATTTAGAACAAAGATATTGGCGTAAAACTCCAACATCGGATTATCTTTTTTTATTAGTATAATAAGCGTTTTTTTTTTTTTGTTTTTTTTTGTTTGTTTTTTTTCATATACTAATTTGTTTATAAGACACTCGTACTAGAAGCCCCAAGATCTTAAGATACTATTAGTACTAAGTTACTTTTCGATAAGAAACTTACTTTATTAAGAGTTCGAGGAATGTTTCCAAATTTGTGCTCTGTTCAGGGGGACAAACCTGAGGATTATATTACATTGAATGATGTTGATGGAATTCAAATAATTTTAGTTGACAGTAAAAAATTTATCTTACTTGTTGACATGTTTTTCAAATTGCATTTTTTTTTTTTTACTTTTTTTCTCTTTTGATACTTAAGAAACTCTTAAGAAACTTTTAGTACTAGAGTTGTAAAAAAAAGTACCCTTTAAAATAAGAAACTTTTATAGTAAAATTTACTTGGTTTCTTATAAAAAGAAACAGACAAAAAAAAAAAACAACAAAAACGTGTAATTTCATCAATTGAACTCACCGGAACAAAATTCTTTTGGGCAATCTTCGCTCTCAATATATATTCCTACACATCCTCCTGTTCCAAAGGCACATTTTCTTTCCCGGTATTTAGAACCACTGTTACAATAATTAGATTGGCTGCATCTTGTCCATTGTCCCCATTGCAACCAATCTTACAAAAAAAAAAAGTTCAATTGAAGACAAAATAATTCAAAAACGCGTAACGTATCCCCCGTTTTTTGTTTTGTATATCAACCCTTTTTTTTTTTTTTTTTTATCAACTTTCAAATGAATTGATTTTTTTTCTCTCTCTACTTTAGCTCTGAATTATCTCAAAAATACAACATGAAAACAAATCAAACGAAAAAGTGACAACTCAAAAATCCTGTCGTGAATAAAAAAATGTTCAGGAAAATGGAAAATTTGATGTTTTTCAGTAAAAGTTCAGATGTGACATTTTGAATACATCATAATTTTTAGGAACTTGCCTACGTGTATTTTAACAAATAAAAATGTGGGAGAAGTTGCGTTACTTTTATAAATACGCGATTATTTTTGTAGATACATGACCATTTTCAGGTACAACAGGTGCTTTTTAACTTTCGATTTTACTGCGCGTCATAAAACTTATTAAAAATTTTTTTTCTGGATTAAAACGATTAACTTTCTTCAAAAATACTTTTCGCGCCAGTTTTACTAATTGTTAACATTTTACATTGAATTAAAAAGATTTTTTTTTTTTTTATCGTTGACGCTATTCATTACAGTTAAAGCTTTTGTTTACAAAAAAAGTTTAAATATTTACCTGTTGTAAATTGAACGTATTCGTCGTCTGCGAATACATTGTAAAGAAATAAAATAAAAAACGAAAACCTTCCTAACTTCATTCCTTAACACATACCTAACGTGAACACATACCTAACGTGATTTCTTGAGTTGTTTTCTGTATAACTTATAATCATTCAGATGTTTAGAAAACTTCGATCAACTCAAAAATTCACGAGCTTGATAAATATTTTTGGCAAGTGACAGTTAAAAAAAAAAGCAAACAATAACAGGCTTATTTTTATTAGGGAAAACAGAGTTTTAGGAATGAACAAGGACCGATAATCGATTCTTTGCGTTTATTTTAATACTCTTTCTAGCATTCACCTATTTCTATGACGGATTCATATATGTTTTAGGTCAAGGATCGTTTCGCTCTGAGCAACAAAAAGATGCATTAAAGTATTTTAATCATCAGGTGTGGGCTCTTCATGCAGCTCATCTGTTTATCAACCGGAATGTGATAAAGTTATGGAGATGAAACTAGAGGTGAAGTAACAATAGGAAAATCGATCGTTTATAAAAGCAGTAGAAACCAATTTTAAAGCATAAGGGCACAATTAGTTTGGCTGCTGTGGAAATACTGTTTAGTTTCTTGCCTAACGGCAATCATACCCATAGTATACATATGAAAAAGCATTTAGAGTTACATAAATGGTTCAATAAAAAACTGATAATCATATTACTACAAAATAGTGCTGAATTCCTTATTTGCGTCATCCGTTAATGCAAAAAGAACACTTAATACCTGCTAACAGGATTATGCTGGTTATCTGATGTATAAGCAGCGATAACCTGCGTGAGTTTTGAGGATGTAAAAGATTAAAAAAAACTCTAGGGCACATTTTAAGACTCAAATTTCACGAAAATTTTTCTGCAGTAAAAGAATTTGTCGCTGCTCGTTACACCGCGTAATCTTGCAGTTTTCTAAATTACGGGGTAAATGAGCGGGTAAAGAGGGCCATTTCACCTACCAAGTTTTTAAAAATGTAATAATAAGCGCATTAATAATTCCTTTTTTTTAAACCATTTCACCGGTTGTAATTCGTTTTTCAATTATTGCAGCAATAAGGTATCAATTTAACTTACCAACCTCGTACTTTACTCTTTTTACCCAAACCTCCTACGGTATTTTTTTTAAAACGCTTTAAAGGGTGAGGGGCAAAAAAACATAATGAATTAAAGGGAAAAACACGAGATTTTGTAAAAATAAGAACAGTATTAAGTGTGATTTTGAGCAGGAGAAGATTTTGACATTTTCTTCAGTGAGCAATGTTAATTCTACCTATTTTAACAACCTTTTTAATCTTATTCACTTGAAACGAGTCGATGTCAGCGATTTAGACAAGAGATTTTCCCTTCAATCGGCAAAATAAACCCTAGTGGAGGTTAAGAATCGATCAATAGTAGTTTTTTATAAAATCCGTTTCTTGATTATTTTTCACGTTTTCGTTTTCTTTGAGAATGAAAGCTTTCATCGTTCCTTTTAATAAACGATTTGCTTCCATACCATACAGGTCGAGGCTTTCTCTTCGGAATAACATTCCAAATGTGAAAATGCAACTGGTATTCATGAAACTTTACTAAAGAGAAATAGTACTACCTACTGAATTCCACATTCTTTCGGTTTAGAAAGCTCCTCAGCGTTTTCAGTGAATTTAGCAACAGATGGGTTGCTAGGGTTGTTGTAGTTGCTTGATGCCCTACTACCCTTTAAGCTGTATTTTTCACGAATATTTGACCGGAGCTTTTCTCGTTCAATGTTTCGTTTTTGTGCGCGCTCTTCGCGTTCTAATTTTTCTTTCTCCTGGCGTCTCTCCATATCTTTAAGGAAGTTCTGGCGTTTTATCTCATTTGCCTTTTCGTCATCTTCTGACCAAAGAGAACTCACATTTTTTGTCATATCATTTTTAAGATTTGATGCTTTAGTCTGTAAGAGTACTTGTGTCATTTTATCCATTTTTGTATTATTTCTAAAAATAATGAAACAGCATTTAGTTAATAAACCATATCTGCATTTGAAGACATCATAACTCGTTTCGTCTTACGGAAGTTATAAGTAACTTGCGAACAAAAACAAACTTTCAGATCTTTTTTTTTTTTGAAAAAAACTTTTTTTAAAAAAAAAAAAACAACTTTTATTTACTGATCTTCATCGCATTAAAGTATATTGATAATGGTGGTCTTTGTGCTTTCCATCGAAAAAAGAGTTAATCCAACCGTGTTTTTTTTTTTTTTTTTTTTTTTTTTTCTTTTTGCTCGAAATTCTCACCTCCTTGCGAAACGACTTTCATTTCTTATGTTTACTTACACTGATCAATTAATCCAACTATCCGGTTGAATTTAATTATCAAAGACACTCCTTCATAAACTAATTATACACACTTCTCCTCTACGATATTTTTTTTATATGAATGTAAGTTGCATAACAGTTAACGTTATTTATAAAAGTAATTATCAACTTATAACAAAAATTTCCATATAATTAAGTATTAAACTCTTTAATGTCGAAACGCGCTTAAAATTTTACAGGGGAAAGTTTCCCTTTTTTTCCCCACTTTTCGGGATTTTTGTTTTGATCATAGAAAAAAGTAAATTTTACATAATAATAGAAAAAACTAAATTTTATATAATAATAGAAAAAAGTAAAGTTTATATAATAATAGAAAAAAGTAAATTTTATAAATAATAGAAAAACGTAAATTTTATATAATAATATAAAAAAGTAAAGTTTATAAATAATAGAAAAAAATAATTTTATAAATAATAGAAAAAAGTAAAATTTATATAACAATAGAAAAAAGTAAAGTTTATATAATAATAGAAAAAAGTAAATTAAATATAATAATAGAAAAACGTAAATTTTATATAATGATAGAAAAAAGTAAGTTTTATAAATAATACAAAAAAGTGAATTTTATAAATAATAGAAAAAAGTAAAGTTTATGTAATAATAGAAAAATGTAAAATTTATATAATAATAGAAAAAAGTAAAGTTTACATAATAATAGAAAAAAGTAAATTTTATAAATAATAGAAAAAAGTAAAATTTATATAACAATATATTGTTATATAAATTTTACTTTTTTCTATTATTTATAAAATTTAGTTTTTTCTATTATTTATAAAACTTACTTTTTTCTATTATTATATAAAATTTACGTTTTTCTATTATTTATAAACTTTACTTTTTTATATTATTATATAAAATTTACGTTTTTCTATTATTTATAAAATTTACTTTTTTCTATTATTATATAAAATTTACTTTTTTCTATTATTATATAAACTTTACTTTTTTCTATTATTATATAAAGTTTAGTTTTTTCTATTATTTATAAACTTTACTTTTTTCTATTATTATAAAAATTTTACTTTTTTCTATTATTATATAAACTTTACTTTTTTCTATAGAAAAAAGTAAAGTTTATATAATAATAGAAAAAAGTAAATTTTATATAATAATAGAAAAAAGTAAAATTTTTATAATAATAGAAAAAAGCAATTTTTATATATTGATAGAAAATAGTAAAATTTATAAATAATAGAAAAAAGTAAATTTTAAAAATAATTGAAAAATGTAAATTTTAAAAATAATGGAAAAAAGTAAATTTTAAAAATAATAGAAAAAAGTAAATTTTATATAATAATAGAAAAAAGTAAAATTTTTATAATAATAGAAAAAACTAAATTTTATATAATAATAGAAAAAAGTAAAATTTTTATAATAATAAATTTTATATAATAATAGAAAAAAGTAAAATTTTTATAATAATAGAAAAAAGCAATTTTTATATATTGATAGAAAATAGTAAAATTTATAAATAATAGAAAAAAGTAAATTTTAAAAATAATTGAAAAATGTAAATTTTAAAAATAATTGAAAAATGTAAATTTTAAAAATAATGGAAAAAAGTAAATTTTAAAAATAATAGAAAAAAGTAAATTTTATATAATAATAGAAAAAAGTAAAATTTTTATAATAATAGAAAAAACTAAATTTTATATAATAATAGAAAAAAGTAAAATTTTTATAATAATAGAAAAAAGCAATTTTTATATATTGATAGAAAATAGTAAAATTTATAAATAATAGAAAAAAGTAAATTTTAAAAATAATTGAAAAATGTAAATTTTAAAAATAATGGAAAAAAGTAAATTTTAAAAATAATAGAAAAAAGTAAATTTTATATAATAATAGAAAAAAGTAAAATTTTTATAATAATAGAAAAAACTAAATTTTATATAATAATAGAAAAAAGTAAAATTTTTATAATAATAGAAAAAAGCAATTTTTATATATTGATAGAAAATAGTAAAATTTATAAATAATAGAAAAAAGTAAATTTTAAAAATAATTGAAAAATGTAAATTTTAAAAATAATGGAAAAAAGTAAATTTTAAAAATAATAGAAAAAAGTAAATTTTATATAATAATAGAAAAAAGTAAAATTTTTATAATAATAGAAAAAACTAAATTTTATATAATAATAGAAAAAAGTAAAATTTTTATAATAATAGAAAAAAGCAATTTTTATATATTGATAGAAAATAGTAAAATTTATAAATAATAGAAAAAAGTAAATTTTAAAAATAATTGAAAAATGTAAATTTTAAAAATAATGGAAAAAAGTAAATTTTAAAAATAATAGAAAAAAGTAAATTTTATATAATAATAGAAAAAAGTAAATCTTTTATAATAATAGAAAAAACTAAATTTTATATAATAATAGAAAAAAGTAAAATTTTTATAATAATAGAAAAAAGCAATTTTTATATATTGATAGAAAATAGTAAAATTTATAAATAATAGAAAAAAGTAAATTTTAAAAATAATTGAAAAATGTAAATTTTAAAAATAATGGAAAAAAGTAAATTTTAAAAATAATAGAAAAAAGTAAATTTTATATAATAATAGAAAAAAGTAAAATTTTTATAATAATAGAAAAAACTAAATTTTATATAATAATAGAAAAAAGTAAAATTTTTATAATAATAGAAAAAAGCAATTTTTATATATTGATAGAAAATAGTAAAATTTATAAATAATAGAAAAAAGTAAATTTTAAAAATAATTGAAAAATGTAAATTTTAAAAATAATGGAAAAAAGTAAATTTTAAAAATAATAGAAAAAAGTAAATTTTATATAATAATAGAAAAAAGTAAAATTTTTATAATAATAGAAAAAACTAAATTTTATATAATAATAGAAAAAAGTAAAATTTTTATAATAATAGAAAAAAGCAATTTTTATATATTGATAGAAAATAGTAAAATTTATAAATAATAGAAAAAAGTAAATTTTAAAAATAATTGAAAAATGTAAATTTTAAAAATAATTGAAAAATGTAAATTTTAAAAATAATGGAAAAAAGTAAATTTTAAAAATAATAGAAAAAAGTAAATTTTATATAATAATAGAAAAAAGTAAAATTTTTATAATAATAGAAAAAACTAAATTTTATATAATAATAGAAAAAAGTAAAATTTTTATAATAATAGAAAAAAGCAATTTTTATATATTGATAGAAAATAGTAAAATTTATAAATAATAGAAAAAAGTAAATTTTAAAAATAATTGAAAAATGTAAATTTTAAAAATAATGGAAAAAAGTAAATTTTAAAAATAATAGAAAAAAGTAAATTTTATATAATAATAGAAAAAAGTAAAATTTTTATAATAATAGAAAAAACTAAATTTTATATAATAATAGAAAAAAGTAAAATTTTTATAATAATAGAAAAAAGCAATTTTTATATATTGATAGAAAATAGTAAAATTTATAAATAATAGAAAAAAGTAAATTTTAAAAATAATTGAAAAATGTAAATTTTAAAAATAATGGAAAAAAGTAAATTTTAAAAATAATAGAAAAAAGTAAATTTTATATAATAATAGAAAAAAGTAAAATTTTTATAATAATAGAAAAAACTAAATTTTATATAATAATAGAAAAAAGTAAAATTTTTATAATAATAGAAAAAAGCAATTTTTATATATTGATAGAAAATAGTAAAATTTATAAATAATAGAAAAAAGTAAATTTTAAAAATAATTGAAAAATGTAAATTTTAAAAATAATGGAAAAAAGTAAATTTTAAAAATAATAGAAAAAAGTAAATTTTATATAATAATAGAAAAAAGTAAAATTTTTATAATAATAGAAAAAACTAAATTTTATATAATAATAGAAAAAAGTAAAATTTTTATAATAATAGAAAAAAGCAATTTTTATATATTGATAGAAAATAGTAAAATTTATAAATAATAGAAAAAAGTAAATTTTAAAAATAATTGAAAAATGTAAATTTTAAAAATAATGGAAAAAAGTAAATTTTAAAAATAATAGAAAAAAGTAAATTTTATATAATAATAGAAAAAAGTAAAATTTTTATAATAATAGAAAAAACTAAATTTTATATAATAATAGAAAAAAGTAAAATTTTTATAATAATAGAAAAAAGCAATTTTTATATATTGATAGAAAATAGTAAAATTTATAAATAATAGAAAAAAGTAAATTTTAAAAATAATTGAAAAATGTAAATTTTAAAAATAATGGAAAAAAGTAAATTTTAAAAATAATAGAAAAAAGTAAATTTTATATAATAATAGAAAAAAGTAAAATTTTTATAATAATAGAAAAAACTAAATTTTATATAATAATAGAAAAAAGTAAAATTTTTATAATAATAGAAAAAAGCAATTTTTATATATTGATAGAAAATAGTAAAATTTATAAATAATAGAAAAAAGTAAATTTTAAAAATAATTGAAAAATGTAAATTTTAAAAATAATTGAAAAATGTAAATTTTAAAAATAATGGAAAAAAGTAAATTTTAAAAATAATAGAAAAAAGTAAATTTTATATAATAATAGAAAAAAGTAAAATTTTTATAATAATAGAAAAAACTAAATTTTATATAATAATAGAAAAAAGTAAAATTTTTATAATAATAGAAAAAAGCAATTTTTATATATTGATAGAAAATAGTAAAATTTATAAATAATAGAAAAAAGTAAATTTTAAAAATAATTGAAAAATGTAAATTTTAAAAATAATGGAAAAAAGTAAATTTTAAAAATAATAGAAAAAAGTAAATTTTATATAATAATAGAAAAAAGTAAAATTTTTATAATAATAGAAAAAACTAAATTTTATATAATAATAGAAAAAAGTAAAATTTTTATAATAATAGAAAAAAGCAATTTTTATATATTGATAGAAAATAGTAAAATTTATAAATAATAGAAAAAAGTAAATTTTAAAAATAATTGAAAAATGTAAATTTTAAAAATAATGGAAAAAAGTAAATTTTAAAAATAATAGAAAAAAGTAAATTTTATATAATAATAGAAAAAAGTAAAATTTTTATAATAATAGAAAAAAGCAATTTTTATATATTGATAGAAAATAGTAAAATTTATAAATAATAGAAAAAAGTAAATTTTAAAAATAATTGAAAAATGTAAATTTTAAAAATAATGGAAAAAAGTAAATTTTAAAAATAATAGAAAAAAGTAAATTTTATATAATAATAGAAAAAAGTAAAATTTTTATAATAATAGAAAAAACTAAATTTTATATAATAATAGAAAAAAGTAAAATTTTTATAATAATAGAAAAAAGCAATTTTTATATATTGATAGAAAATAGTAAAATTTATAAATAATAGAAAAAAGTAAATTTTAAAAATAATTGAAAAATGTAAATTTTAAAAATAATGGAAAAATGTAAATTTTAAAAATAATGGAAAAAAGTAAATTTTATATAATAATAGAAAAAAGTAAAATTTTTATAATAATAGAAAAAACTAAATTTTATATAATAATAGAAAAAAGTAAAATTTTTATAATAATAGAAAAAAGCAATTTTTATATATTGATAGAAAATAGTAAAATTTATAAATAATAGAAAAAAGTAAATTTTAAAAATAATTGAAAAATGTAAATTTTAAAAATAATGGAAAAAAGTAAATTTTAAAAATAATAGAAAAAAGTAAATTTTATATAATAATAGAAAAAAGTAAAATTTTTATAATAATAGAAAAAACTAAATTTTATATAATAATAGAAAAAAGTAAAATTTTTATAATAATAGAAAAAAGCAATTTTTATATATTGATAGAAAATAGTAAAATTTATAAATAATAGAAAAAAGTAAATTTTAAAAATAATTGAAAAATGTAAATTTTAAAAATAATGGAAAAAAGTAAATTTTAAAAATAATAGAAAAAAGTAAATTTTATATAATAATAGAAAAAAGTAAAATTTTTATAATAATAGAAAAAACTAAATTTTATATAATAATAGAAAAAAGTAAAATTTTTATAATAATAGAAAAAAGCAATTTTTATATATTGATAGAAAATAGTAAAATTTATAAATAATAGAAAAAAGTAAATTTTAAAAATAATTGAAAAATGTAAATTTTAAAAATAATTGAAAAATGTAAATTTTAAAAATAATGGAAAAAAGTAAATTTTAAAAATAATAGAAAAAAGTAAATTTTATATAATAATAGAAAAAAGTAAAATTTTTATAATAATAGAAAAAACTAAATTTTATATAATAATAGAAAAAAGTAAAATTTTTATAATAATAGAAAAAAGCAATTTTTATATATTGATAGAAAATAGTAAAATTTATAAATAATAGAAAAAAGTAAATTTTAAAAATAATTGAATAATGTAAATTTTAAAAATAATGGAAAAAAGTAAATTTTAAAAATAATAGAAAAAAGTAAATTTTATATAATAATAGAAAAAAGTAAAATTTTTATAATAATAGAAAAAACTAAATTTTATATAATAATAGAAAAAAGTAAAATTTTTATAATAATAGAAAAAAGCAATTTTTATATATTGATAGAAAATAGTAAAATTTATAAATAATAGAAAAAAGTAAATTTTAAAAATAATTGAAAAATGTAAATTTTAAAAATAATGGAAAAAAGTAAATTTTAAAAATAATAGAAAAAAGTAAATTTTATATAATAATAGAAAAAAGTAAAATTTTTATAATAATAGAAAAAAGCAATTTTTATATATTGATAGAAAATAGTAAAATTTATAAATAATAGAAAAAAGTAAATTTTAAAAATAATTGAAAAATGTAAATTTTAAAAATAATGGAAAAAAGTAAATTTTAAAAATAATAGAAAAAAGTAAATTTTATATAATAATAGAAAAAAGTAAAATTTTTATAATAATAGAAAAAACTAAATTTTATATAATAATAGAAAAAAGTAAAATTTTTATAATAATAGAAAAAAGCAATTTTTATATATTGATAGAAAATAGTAAAATTTATAAATAATAGAAAAAAGTAAATTTTAAAAATAATTGAAAAATGTAAATTTTAAAAATAATGGAAAAATGTAAATTTTAAAAATAATAGAAAAAAGTAAATTTTATATAATAATAGAAAAAAGTAAAATTTTTATAATAATAGAAAAAACTAAATTTTATATAATAATAGAAAAAAGTAAAATTTTTATAATAATAGAAAAAAGCAATTTTTATATATTGATAGAAAATAGTAAAATTTATAAATAATAGAAAAAAGTAAATTTTAAAAATAATTGAAAAATGTAAATTTTAAAAATAATGGAAAAATGTAAATTTTAAAAATAATGGAAAAAAGTAAATTTTATATAATAATAGAAAAAAGTAAAATTTTTATAATAATAGAAAAAACTAAATTTTATATAATAATAGAAAAAAGTAAAATTTTTATAATAATAGAAAAAAGCAATTTTTATATATTGATAGAAAATAGTAAAATTTATAAATAATAGAAAAAAGTAAATTTTAAAAATAATTGAAAAATGTAAATTTTAAAAATAATTGAAAAATGTAAATTTTAAAAATAATGGAAAAAAGTAAATTTTAAAAATAATAGAAAAAAGTAAATTTTATATAATAATAGAAAAAAGTAAAATTTTTATAATAATAGAAAAAACTAAATTTTATATAATAATAGAAAAAAGTAAAATTTTTATAATAATAGAAAAAAGCAATTTTTATATATTGATAGAAAATAGTAAAATTTATAAATAATAGAAAAAAGTAAATTTTAAAAATAATTGAAAAATGTAAATTTTAAAAATAATGGAAAAAAGTAAATTTTAAAAATAATAGAAAAAAGTAAATTTTATATAATAATAGAAAAAAGTAAAATTTTTATAATAATAGAAAAAACTAAATTTTATATAATAATAGAAAAAAGTAAAATTTTTATAATAATAGAAAAAAGCAATTTTTATATATTGATAGAAAATAGTAAAATTTATAAATAATAGAAAAAAGTAAATTTTAAAAATAATTGAAAAATGTAAATTTTAAAAATAATGGAAAAAAGTAAATTTTAAAAATAATAGAAAAAAGTAAATTTTATATAATAATAGAAAAAAGTAAAATTTTTATAATAATAGAAAAAAGCAATTTTTATATATTGATAGAAAATAGTAAAATTTATAAATAATAGAAAAAAGTAAATTTTAAAAATAATTGAAAAATGTAAATTTTAAAAATAATGGAAAAAAGTAAATTTTAAAAATAATAGAAAAAAGTAAATTTTATATAATAATAGAAAAAAGTAAAATTTTTATAATAATAGAAAAAACTAAATTTTATATAATAATAGAAAAAAGTAAAATTTTTATAATAATAGAAAAAAGCAATTTTTATATATTGATAGAAAATAGTAAAATTTATAAATAATAGAAAAAAGTAAATTTTAAAAATAATTGAAAAATGTAAATTTTAAAAATAATGGAAAAATGTAAATTTTAAAAATAATAGAAAAAAGTAAATTTTATATAATAATAGAAAAAAGTAAAATTTTTATAATAATAGAAAAAACTAAATTTTATATAATAATAGAAAAAAGTAAAATTTTTATAATAATAGAAAAAAGCAATTTTTATATATTGATAGAAAATAGTAAAATTTATAAATAATAGAAAAAAGTAAATTTTAAAAATAATTGAAAAATGTAAATTTTAAAAATAATGGAAAAATGTAAATTTTAAAAATAATAGAAAAAAGTAAATTTTATATAATAATAGAAAAAAGTAAAATTTTTATAATAATAGAAAAAACTAAATTTTATATAATAATAGAAAAAAGTAAAATTTTTATAATAATAGAAAAAAGCAATTTTTATATATTGATAGAAAATAGTAAAATTTATAAATAATAGAAAAAAGTAAATTTTAAAAATAATTGAAAAATGTAAATTTTAAAAATAATGGAAAAAAGTAAATTTTAAAAATAATAGAAAAAAGTAAATTTTATATAATAATAGAAAAAAGTAAAATTTTTATAATAATAGAAAAAACTAAATTTTATATAATAATAGAAAAAAGTAAAATTTTTATAATAATAGAAAAAAGCAATTTTTATATATTGATAGAAAATAGTAAAATTTATAAATAATAGAAAAAAGTAAATTTTAAAAATAATTGAAAAATGTAAATTTTAAAAATAATGGAAAAATGTAAATTTTAAAAATAATAGAAAAAAGTAAATTTTATATAATAATAGAAAAAAGTAAAATTTTTATAATAATAGAAAAAACTAAATTTTATATAATAATAGAAAAAAGTAAAATTTTTATAATAATAGAAAAAAGCAATTTTTATATATTGATAGAAAATAGTAAAATTTATAAATAATAGAAAAAAGTAAATTTTAAAAATAATTGAAAAATGTAAATTTTAAAAATAATGGAAAAATGTAAATTTTAAAAATAATGGAAAAATGTAAATTTTGTGCAATATTTTCCTAAGATAATCATCAGTTGACGTTAAAGAGTTAAAAAGTAGATCTCCCCATGAAAAAGAGGCTTGAAGTTCGTCATATGCTTCACAGAGCTCTAACAAAAATCAATTTTCCATTGAGAGGAATATTTCCTTACGATCGAGGATTCCTCAATGGAAAATAAATTCTTGTTTATTATAAAATGTTTACATTTTTGGTTTGAAGAAAAATTTCATCTTGTGTTTTTATAACAGGATCTTAAAAAAATCTTTCACCAGAAAAAAAGTCTAAAACACTTTTAATAAAGATACGTTTTTAGTTTCGAAAGTTGTTCAATTAACCGTTGTTAAATAAAAGCCTAAACTGATTAGTGACCGATCCGGATAGAAGAGGGGGGAACAGGGTAATGTTACCAGAATTCAACCCTCCTCCTATTTTCCCACCCCTACCTCGCACTAAAAAAAAATTGCGCCGAATCGAGTGCTTACATAATGGCTTTACTGTTCATTTATTTTCGGAACATTTACTTCCATCTAGAAATTAAAATATTCATTTGTGTACATTAAGGACAACTTATATACATAACCACCTAACATAAGACATCTTTAAAACGTCAGTAACTTATCTTTAACTCGTCTAGTCGTCTGCAACTAGTTAAAGACCTGTTTAAGACGGCTTTTATACGTCTTTAAGACGTCTTCCGACAATCAGTTTAAGACGTCCTTAAGACATTTTAACAAGATGTCTTTCGGAATAACCAGTTTAAGATGTCTTTAATCATGGAAGTATAAGAGATGGACGTGTAGCGAAATTTTTTTTTTGCAAACCATGCTGGTTGCGCATTTTTAAAAATCTATTGTTTTAAACAAATAGAAATTTAATTCTCTTAAAGTCTGTCGGATTCATCCAAAATTTTTGGTCTTGCCTAACCAGTCACTTCAACTTCCTTTTACTTATTAAAGATAACAGCAATAGAACCAAATTTTAAGCTGAATTTTATATAGATAGACTTTCTTAATATTTTAAGAAATAATGCGGGTGATGAAAAGAAATTGAGATTATTTTACTTGACTGCTTTAGTACATGTATAACTTGAGAGATAAGAAATAATGCAAAGTATCAATTAGTTATGTAGCAGTTTATAAATATTATAAAATTTTCTATTTGGGTTTGCTCCATTAGAAACTTATATATATATGTATATATATATATATATATATATATATATATATATATATATATATATATATATATATATATATGTATATATATATATATATATATATATATATATATATATATATATATATATATATATATATATATATCTGCTCAACTCCCAATATGATTAAATTATCATGCATCGTCCACAAGATATTTTATAAATTTTTTAAAATAGCGCTTATTATATATATATATATATATATATATATATATATATATATATATATATATATATAAGCGCTATTTTCGCACCCACCTACCCCCCACCCCCACCCCACCCCCTATTTTTATTACAGATTATGAAAGATCGTCGTTTAAAAATAAGAAAAAGTATAAAAAACAATATTTTTAGACCAACTTAATGTACTCTAAGCTCAATTTGAAAAATTTAAAAACTCGTACGAAAATGCGAATTTCGTCATTTTTTCAATGCGATGACGATTTTAAAAAGATAAATGTTGCAGTTATAGACCTAGTTTTTATTTCTTGGTCGTTGCATCATAATTTCCGCTATGATTAGCAATGAAATGAAACGTTAAAAATTTTAAAATTTAAACAGCAGTGAAAACCACGTTTAATTTCTAAATAATTACTTTCACTTTTTAAGTATATATATATATATATATATATATATATATATATATATATATATATATATATATATCAATGCATATATAATATATATATATATATATATATATATATATATATATATATATATATATATATATATATATATATTATATATGCTAGATGTCTAACTTCGATCCGAAAAGTGAAGCCGTGGAAGCCATTTCTAATTCGAGCAAAAACTTGTATTTTTATCTTTTATTTCGCACGTCGGACATAGCTTTTGCCCTTATTACAAATGGCGGATTCAATTTGTAAACATAAAAAGCGGCTTCACTTTTCGTCCAATATAATCCCGCAAGTTAGACATCTAGTATATATAATATATCATTGATATATATATATACACACACACGTTTTAAGAAGTCTTAAGACAACTTTGAGACGTTTTAGTTATGACGACTTACAGTGTTTCATTTTAGCCCAGTTTAAGACATATCAAGACGTCTTAAATTCGTATTTAAGACGAATTGTTACTGGGTGGGTACATACATACATACATACATACATACATACATACATACATACATACATACATACATACATACATACATACATACATACATACATACATACATACATACATACATACATACATACATACATACATACATACATACATACATACATACATACATACATACATACATACATACATTAAATTGCTAAAATATTTTTTGATGATGTTTGTCCATAAAGAAAGTTCTTTGTCAAAGTAAAATTCGTGTCCAAGTCCCTACGAAACGAAATAACTGTTTTGTTTTCAGTCAACAAGATATTATTGTCATAATTAAGAAGTTAGAAGTTCAGCTTCGTTCTTCATTTTGGAAGATTTTTGTTGTGGAAAAAAACCATTTGAAGTTGTATAAACGAAGTAAAAATTGGTAGCATAATTGTTTTTCATCCCAAATCTTGGTGAAATCCTAATTGGTATTTCTATTTCCCTGGCTGATGAAGGTTGAAGATTCTCAAAACGGACCAGTGGAATTAAAATTAATAATGGTTGCTGAAATGACTAACAGGTCGATATTTGAGAGGTACAGGTAATTTTTTTGTCGAGAAACTTAAAATTAAGAAATTTTTGTTGTTGTTTTGAATGATATTCTTTCTGCCCTGTGTTTCTGAAATAGAATGCTACTAAAATATATGGCATCTGAAATAGAATGCTACTAAAATTTATGGCATTTGTAGGTCAAAATGTTGGTCAAAATGTTGGTCAAAATGTTGGTCAAAATGTTGGTCAAAATGTACTTTTCTGTATTAAAAAATATAATTTTCTTATTAAAAAATGAACTGAAGTTAAGGATTCTAGAAACTAAAATCGTTTCATTACTAATCAAGAATAGAAGAATGGAAATAAAACGCCCTTATCAGCTGTGTATCGTTACGGACAAAGAACAATTGATTAAAGGAATATAGTAGTGAGACAAAATGATTATATGTTTCATTGTTTGTGCTTTTAAAATATACATCTATGCTTATTGTTTCTGCAAACTCAACCAGAATGAATTGTAGGTGTTTTGCGTATTTAAATGTCTTCTTCTTGCCCGGTCCTTAAATTTGCATCCATAGTATTTTTACATAAAGAAGTTTGGTATGTGGCAGTTCTATGCATTATTGGAAGACCGTCATATGTAAACTTCTAATTTAATCATGTTGCGAGTTGAACTAAATATTAAATTATCTCTGTTTTGTGCGTGGCGTCAATAATAAAAAGATCTCTTCATATTAATTCGTTAAGAAGCTTTTCTGTAATTTAAACCTTATAATTTATACATTTTTGCGTACAATTGGTTTGTTATTGCTTTAAATAAAACTTATAAACAAAATGAGTTCGGATGAGTTCCAACAGTAGTTTATCTGCGAAAGAGATGGTCATATCTGAGTCATCCATTAGTGACTATTAACGTATTTTGCTTCTTTTTACATAAACTACAGACCAACTTCATTCATCAAATGCATGAAGTTGATTTCTAATGTATGTAAAAAGGAGCAAAATATGCTATACATTACCGAAACCTTAAGCTTTATCATGCGGTTGGTATGAGTGTCACAAAAGCGATGGAGAACTTGCACCATAGCATTTAGGTTGACTTGGATTGTGGTTGAAAATAGAGAGGATGTGTCGATTTACCTTAGAGCTAATTTACTTGTCGCATAAAGTATTTATTAGAGACCTGGTAACAATATCAGCAAAAAAATGAAACTCAAGCTGAACACCCAATATAAGTTGGCAAGGGTGTCTTCGATCTATCTAAAAAATTGATGAATGACTACTGGTATAATTGATGAATGACCACTGGATGAATGACCACTGGTGTAACGATCTAAAGTTAGATATGGTGACAAGGCTGGTTTGCTATGTTGCTCCAGATTGAGACTGAAGATACCCACAAATACATGTAGGAACACTCGGAAGATGTTGGTATCCGCAAATTCCCAAGTTTATTTTCCAGATGAATGTAAAGGTTGTTTTATAGCAGAGTTTGTTGTAGAAAATCTCAATAACTGCTAGCAGGTTATTATACCTCTGTTGAATTTGTAGAACGATATATCACAAAAGCAAAGAACAAGTTCTTCAACCTTTTTTGTTTTGAAACGCTCAGGAGCCAATTGATAATCGCTCTGTGAGTCATGCAGCTCTTTTAGATATTCCGAGTTTACTTTTCAAATTAAAATTTTTGCAAATTTTTCAGAAGCCAAAGATATTCCACCTCTAATTCCTATCTCAATTAACTGTATCAAGATCGCAACACCCTTAGAAACATTTTTCATCCTTTTTTTTTTCATATTGACTATGCTTTTTAGAAAGCGGAAATCAAAAATAACGCAACGGCTATTTTTTGTATCGAGGCTAAAATCAGTTAGTCGAAAGACCCATATCTGGGCATTGGGGTCATCCATAATTTACGACACGTGCTAAGGAGGATGAGGCATTCATGTTTTTATTTTCCTCTTTTCTAAGCATTCAAACAAAAGCAATCATAAAGTTAAAAGACTTCGAGCAAATCTACAAAAAATGCCTCTAACAGGTTTACTCTTTTTCGTGGCTTAAGATGATGAGGCAAAATTTTGATGTTTCAAGATTAAAATACTATTAGCTGCAACCACACTCTTGATTTTCAGGTGAAAAAAAAATTTTTTTATTTCTCTGAAAATCAAGAGTATGACGCACTAACAGTATTTTAATGATGTCATTGACGTTATCTCCAACAAAATCAACCAAATCACTCCGGATTTTTTTTTTTTTTTTTACAAAGTTAAGAATACCGTAAAAATTTGCAAGTATTAAAAATCGGTTAAAGCCATCTGGCATGACGTCAAACTTTGCCAATAGTAAGATGTCACTAAAACGCGCAACAATTAAATTGAAGATTTATTGTTTCAGCTTGCAGCGAAACTAAACGCACAGAGTCCATTTTTTTTAATCAACTTCAGAAAATTAAATCTTATAGAACGATAAAGAAGTAAATTTAACTTTCATCCAAATTACTTGTTAAAAACAAAAAAAGTTTAATGAAAATTTTAGTAAATATTAGTACCGCGGTAATTGGTCACACCGCGGTATTATAAAAACCCGATGAATTACGAAAAAACAAATTTACTGGTGTGCAACAAAGCGTGAGGAACATTTTGGATGATTTAATGTCTGGGAGGGATCATAAACACAATGTGATTTTTCAGCCAATACAAACTTTGAAACAATTTTCTATACCTATTTAGTTTCTCTTTACTAGATTGCAAATTACACGGAAAAAAAAAAAAGATCAGTTGCACAGAATTTCCCCTTTCTTTCCACTCTCCCCTTTGACTGCCAGATTAAAATATACATTGTGTTGACGTCTTAAATTGGGTGGTAATATCCATTGTTAAAGGATAATTTTTTGTTAACCTCAAAAGCCTTCTTTTTTTTAACAATTATAATTCTTTCGGATCCAGGCTCCAAAAGTTTCACATAAATAAGCTTTTGCAACGTTAAATTAGAGGTGTGATAAAGAATCAGATAAAAAGAATCAAAGTGTTAGGTAAAACTTTTTGTATTTTTTTTTTGCAATTTTTTTTTGCTCAAAATTAAGCATCGGCCGGTTTGATTTTCCGTTCATTTATTTCAAATATCAGACATGAAATAAATCGAATTTTAAAATGATTTTTTTATTTAGACCTACAAAGTTGTAAGACTCCAGAAAAATTTTTCGATATCTTATTTTGTTTTAACCCACCAAGACGCATGCGCAGAATTGCAATTCGATTAAAACCGTTATACTAATTTTCCAAATGTAACAAACTTGTGTATAAAAAAGTTTTTTTTGCACAAAAAAAAAATGCTGTTTTAAATGCACACAAAGTGGTATTTTAACAAACTTTAGAAAATTCAATTTATTTTAAAAGACCGATATAAAAATTTGTCTTATTATTATTTGTTTAAACGAAAAAACTGAACGCCGAAGCTTGATTAAAATGTTTTAAAAGGAAAAAAAAATGAAAAAAAAAAAAAAAAAAATTAAATTTCTTCTTGTCGTTAAAATTCGCAGAATAAGGAAAAAACGCTTACGGTTTTTCCTTTACATTTTATGATTGTATTAGTAACTAAATTTAGAATCCTTAGCAATTTATCCTACTCATGTTGTATCATTACTGCTCCGAAAACTGGCTGTTGCCAAGGGTTTCTAATTAAAAATGTCAACTTTTGATGGTATTTTAGGATCAAAACTTGAATTAAAAATGAAATTAAAGTCTTAGTTTTTTTTTTTTTTAGCCATCCTTTGAACTGCCAATATCTTGATCAATCAATATGAAGATTCAAGTAGCTTTTTTGACTGCTTTTTTGACTGCT
Organism: Hydra viridissima; assembly: GCF_058129835.1. Classification (NCBI taxonomy): domain Eukaryota; kingdom Metazoa; phylum Cnidaria; class Hydrozoa; order Anthoathecata; family Hydridae; genus Hydra; species Hydra viridissima. Next base: position 20,310,836 of record NW_028324303.1, read on the forward strand.
TTGCTTTCAAGTGTTATTGCTGTCCCAACCTATGAGTTTGTTGTAAGTTATCAAGCATATTCAGAGACAAAAAATAGGATTTGAGAACTTAGGAACATCAATTTAACTATTGGTGTATTAATATATTGCGCTGTTGATGCGTGCAGGTTTTTTTTTTGTTGTTATTTTTCGATTATATGTATTTTAATTAAATCAAATATTTAGTGCCCTTCTGGAACTGAGTTAAAAGGACGAAAGGATTGGACTGACCAGCAGCCAGTTGGAACTGCATTTGCTGGTTTTACTTGCTGCCCGGTCGGATATCCAAGTGAGGATGATTATGATTAATAATGAGATTTGTAGTGCAAATCTCGCACTAAAATTGATAAGCTTTTGTCGATGAAGACATATTTTTTTGTCTGCATTACTTGCAACATACTAATTATAATTTTTATAATTATAATTTATATAATTATAATTTTTATTAATGCATGCAATACGTTTTTTGATTTCTATTTGCACACACCCAGGCATAAAATGATCACTTTTGCTCACACGATGTTTTTCCCGTTTTCTATTTGCAGGTTTGCATTATGTCAACGAAAACTATTTTTGTTGCGAAGCTGGTTCCGGTGCAAGTTGCAGTGAGAAGTTTATTTTTAAAATTAAGATTTTTGAGTGACGATTTTTTGATTCAAATTATAAAATGCCTCTTTCGTTGCAACTGCAATCTTTTTTTTTTAGTGAGTAATTCGTGCAGATGCCACAAAGGAAAATTGAAGGGTGGAGTTATACCAAATATAAAGAAAACTAGCAGCTGAATGAAATTTCGCAAGCTTGTAACATTAAACTCGAATAAATCATTAAAAATTTAAATTTTTTTTTTTTTTTTTTTTTTTGTTTTTCATTCACCAATTTCAAGTTAATTTAACCAAATTTCTTAAAAATACGTTTAAAAATTCGTTATGTCAGAGTCATATTTAGTAAATTTAAAAAATTTATTTCATTTTTTATTTTGTAAGTTAAATCACGAATTTGAGTTTTTAATTGAATTATGCCATTAAAACATTTACGTAAGTTACCTAAGTTGTATAGAAATGAGAGTGGTCGCCCATAACCACGATGCCGACCGTAAAGCCAAAAATGGCGAAAATTATGCTTAAATTTATGGTTTCCATAATTAGACCATAAAGTCCAATTATTAAATCACCAAAAAAAATTTGGCTATCAACCATTTTAAGCAAACCTATTAAAGAAAGCTAATTAGAAATCTTGTATGTGAACTATGGGTGCGTAGCACACAAATAGTAGTCGAAAAAATAAAAGTAAAATTTTCAACTCAACAACCCTGCTATCTCGTTTATGAACGTCACAATGGAATTCCATTCTGTTATCTCGTGCAAACATCTATCAAAAAGAAACTTCAATGCAGATGTCTATCGTACGCTCCACAATTTTTTAAAAATTCAATTTTTTCACTAAAATTTGTACAATTGTACATAACTCTTCACCTTTATCAACCCAAATTTTAGTTGGTTTTTGTTGATTAAATAACTTTTTAAATCCTTTTTGCAGCTGTCTTACCTGTTTTATCTTTTAGCGGAATTAATCATCCGTATTTTAATTTTAAAGAAAATATCAAAAACTACTTACGAGTATTTTTACGCCTCTATTGAATTTGGAGTACACCAGCATGTCTAATTAGATCAGCAGCCTTTTTTTCGTCAATACCATCAACAACGACTTTTCTTCTGACAAGTTTTCTCCTCACTTGTTTATGTAATCCATCTGCGAATTGTGTTGTGTGTAAATGGTTCATGTTCTTTTTAGTTCTTTTTAACCACGTGGCAACGATGGCACGCCAAACCCATTCCAAATTTCATCTTTGTTCCAATAATATTTTCAGCAATTTATTTATCTAACTTTTCTCTTAGTGTTTGGTGAACGATGCATCTATTTCTTCTAACATTTTTTTTTTTACACACTTTATTTTGAGTTTATACATTTTTATTTAATAGATGCATCATGATGATATGCAGCATTATTTTCCTTCATTATTACAAAGAAATCATTTTTAGTTTTACCAAGATTCTTTGAAAAAAAGACTATCATATCCCCTTAGATAGTGAAAAACGATGAAATTTAGAGGTTTGCAATGAAATTTAGAGGTTTAATCACACATTAAAGCAATTTACATGCCATTGTTCTTATATATTTTCCAGTATAGTGACACAAATATGGTTTATTTTCATTAGGCTCAACCATTTGGTTATGAAACATGCTGCACTTTGATTCAGTTTCAAATCTCTTTTTTTTTCTTCGCCATTGAAGAAAAAAAAGATTTGAATAAGCAAAATGTCTGTCATATTTTTGACAATCAGACTTTTTGACTTATTCTAAGTGGGTATACAATTGTTTGTTATCCAAATACGCTGATTGATATATCTAAATAATGTTTTTCAAACTTGTTTATAGTGGCATGTATGAGGTACTTTTGATAGTTCGTATTTAACAGTGCAAATTTTAAGAGATGTTTTATTGATCAACCACTACATTTCTAATGAAATTTGAAAATCTTTTATAAAACGATCAGTTATACTATCATAAGTTATCAGAGCTTCTCAATTCAATTCTATTTTTTAGAATGAAAGTCAACATCTTGTTCAATGATATCTCTAATTACAATACTAATGCTTTCCATTATACATTTTAGAACTAGCTCTCCTTGGTTATTGTGTTGTCAGCCAAACAATTTTTTACTTTAGCTCATATAGGATTTGAAAAAAGATTTAGGATCATATTTTTTACCATTAATTAATTATATTACATCAGCATCAATAGCAATAGCATTTACAAACTTTTTCAAAGCAAACTGTAATTTTCGGATTAGAAAATTTCTTGAAAGCTTCATGATACAACTTAATTTTTATAATTAGCCCTAAGATTGGGAGTTGTGAAAATATTTTTGGACAGATGTTCAGAGTAAATTAAAGACTCATGTAAATGAAGAAATTAAATACTTACGTATATGAAAAATTTTTTAAGCCTAAATGGTGCATATGCACCAGATCGTTATACAGCCCATCTTCACATATTACCTCATACAGCTAAGTCATAAATATTTTCCCTAAAAACCTTTATTTTGTAATATACCAGGTTCAACAAATTTTTATATTAAATATTATGATACTATTAGTAATACTAATAATAAGATTGTAATAAAATTGACATTGGATTAAGTTACTGCTCGGCGTATTTCTAGTCTGATATTCCAACTCCTTGCCTTGAGTCAACAATCGTTCTTATTCAAGCCTAGTTTTTAAGTTTCTCGCCCGGTGTCCTCCTATTCATTTTAAAGTTGTCATTTCTGTTTGAATAGGTTCCTGCTCTGTGTAATTCTAGCCTAAATCTGCAATTTGTAACCTAGTGTCAATATTCGTTTCAAAGTTGACATTTTCAACTGGATCAAGACTTTGCTCAATGTAATTCCAGTAAAATTCTCGTACTTCTTGCCTGTGTCAGCATCTGCTCAATTTGTTAATAAAGATGGGATGTTTTATGGCTTTATTGTTATTCAAGTATTCTAATCGAATTCATATCAGTCTAAATTTCAACAATTACTTTAACTTGTTAATATCAATTTAGTGTAAGTGTATGGATCGTTTTTCAATATTCCTAATGATTTCATATGCAGCTTTTTTTTATTTTGTTTGATTTGTTCACATTCCGAGCACATTCTCACTTTTATTATCCCCGCCTTAATATGCTGGCGTTATAACAATGCTAATGACCGATAGAAAGTTTATTACAACTTTCTTTGACCCTGCTGGAAAAGGGGATCCTGTATCTCAGGATTTGCTTTGAATTTTCTGACACCCAGAAGTATACATTCTTATAGTTCCTGGATTTCGGATAATATCACAAATCATTCCGGCGTTTAGCTAAAAAAGTCAGGTTTTCTGCTATTTAGGAATGATAAATGCACAATTAGCTACAGCCTTCATAGAATTTATATTACGAGCACATTATATGTTTAACATTGGGATGGATATAGATCCTAGAGCATAATTCCAAAACATCTTTTGGGATTAGCAAGAATGCCTAGAAGATTTTCAGATTTCCCTGATTCTCTGACTACCTGAAATCTTACGGGCTCTTTAGGGTCAACAATTTTATTAAACTGGTGTAACTTGATTCACATTTGTCATTTTCTATGTCTTTTACAGAGAAGAAAAATTCCTTGATTGAAACAATATTAATACAGAAAAGATTAATAGTTCGGAAAGAATTCTAATGAAGCCCCCTTTGCAAGAATACATACTTTCAAAGAACTACCTGTTGTTAAGACACCCTCCCGAAGACAGGTGGTATTTTCTAAAACATGTCATTTTTATTAAAAAAAGGTTGATTATTTTCAGCAGTGTGTTTTGGATTATTGTCCTGTTGAAACACAAAGGTGTTGCCAAATCTAAGTTGATTTGGCGAAGATTTGAAATTTTGGTCCAATATAACGGCACAAATGGTTTCATCAATAGGTTCTGATTTACCAATACCCTGCCATGCCATACATCCCTAGACCATACATCACATTTTCTCTACCATATTTAACCGTTTCTTTCGTGTAGCTCAAATGAAAAGATTCTTTCCTCTTTCACCAAACATGTGCTCTAATCAATTTTATGTAATATATTAAGCCTAGTTTTATCAGGCCAAAAGGAGTTTTTCTAAAAAGAAAATGGGGGATCAAATGTTACGTTTTTGCAAAGTTCACTCGTTTCTTCTTTGAGCTTTTGTTAAAAACGGTTTCTTACGAGTTTTATCAGATAAAAACTATTTCTAACTTATATTGATAAAAATGTGGTTGCTGTAATATTTTCCAGATTATTTGCAATTTTAATTGCACTTTCAAAAGATTCCAGTAGTCTTGCCCTGAGTTTACCATTGATGACGTGTTAGCTTCACATGAATATTCGGAATATTGTAGAAGGCTGATTCTCAATATCCAAACAAAACGAGAAAAAAAAAAAAAGCAAAAGACAATCATGTTGATAATCGACTCGTTAATTTTTGATCTCCAAGTTGCATTTTTATTTACATTACTTTCATTTATTGTGGAAAGGGTCTTGATTGGAAAAAGTTTCCAAGAAACTTGGGTTTAACTTGTAGTGAGTACTTGCTATCATTAATAGACTAGTATTCTTTACTTAACTCTTAAACTTCGTCTCAACAACAGCTTTTAAATAATAGCGTGAAAATTGCTACAAGAAATCCTAATTTATCTTAAAGTCTCACTTTTTATTACAAATAGTATTGTATGTAATTTACTTGTAGATCAGCAAATTTATAAATCTAAATCTGAAAAATATTAAAATAATTAGTAATTGTTATTATTCTCTTTTAATTACTAGATTACTCGATTATTAGATTAGATCTGTAAATTAGATTTTATTAAATTTGCATGGAATTAAATGTGATAGCAATTGGGAAGTTTGTAGACTTGCTGCTGCATGTAAATCAACAGTAAAGGGATATTTACATTAAGAAGTGCTGTACCAGGGTATGCGGCATATGAAGATAACAACCAAGATATACAAGAGAGGAAAATAACACTTAAAAAGAGCAAAAAATGTTCCTATAAAGTCAAAACCGATGAAATTTTTGGGCAGTTCATTTTTACATACAGAAGCTTTAGTTTCTGCAAATTTTTTATCAGAATATAGTTTAATTATGTCAGCTCTGTGTGAGTGCCTTCTGCACCATCTAAAGAACAATAGAAAGCTTCTTTCTTTGTCTGTCATGTTGGAAAAGGAACAGAAGGATCAAATGAAGTATGCTTATATGAACCTACCTCAAAAAAATATCCCTTCCATCATGTTTTTTTCCATAGATTTTAGGCACAAAAAAAAATCATACTTTAGTTTGATTGATGTGAATCTTGTCATGGTTAGGAGGGGGACTAAAGAACTTATAAACATTATCTTTAAGAAAAAATCGATCAGCATAAAACGTATTTAATCGAAGAAAAGTTAGAGACAGGTTAAACACCAGATGAACACACGTGTACAACTTCATGAAAAACAAATCAGTCGCAACATTAAAGTTTTAAACTGTTTTCGCAATGATGACCGAAAATAATGACCAGAAATTCAATTGTAACTTCACTGATAAATTGATAATAGTTCAATTAGTAACATACCCGACAGCTCTGTAATTACTTTATATGATTTTTTACAAACAAGTTGAGGCCAGAGACAAACGTTAATAGATAGATAACTAGTAAAGCCTCTTTAGATAATCATGACTACGAGGTCAAAACAAAAGCACTTAACAAACTTGAAGATAAAATCCATTGTCTATGCAAGGACAACACCTGATTTAAGAAACATCTGTAGACACATACAAAAAGATCAGTTAAGAAAAACCAGAGGATGGATTGAAAAATTTTATGGAAGATTGATAGAAGATTTTATGGGAGCATTGATAGGAGAGTTTGGGAGATTTTTAAAAGAGAATTTAAAAGAAAAGGTAAAGAAAAAAAACTAAAGGGATATTTTCAAAGAGAAGAAAAAGAAAAAGAAATTTTCAAAGGTTTTAAAGTAAGAATAGTTCTAATATAGATAGACACTTTGGCCATGAATCCAAACGTGATAAGAGAATATTTTAAAGTGAATTTTGATTGCATATTATCAGTATTTGAAAATATTAAAAGAATATACTTGAGTTAAATATTTGAGACTATTTATTAAGTGAGACGAGAAAGACTATTAGTAAATATCATTTCATTTACACTTCGGTTAGTAGTTCCATTAGGATTTCTTTGTTAAGCTTTACATATCGCGAGGTTAGAATTATTTTGTTTTATCTTCCATTTTAAACGTTGGAAGAAAGTGAATTATTAATTTTAGTAAATAATGATTACTTTTATAATAGATTTTAATTTTTTAAATTTTTAAAAAATTTTGCTTAAACATAGATTATTTTAAGCATAAGTTATAATTTCTTTAAAAATTAAAGCTAAAATTTTAAATAAATTTTACTTTTAAAAAAAAAATCTAAAACTTTCTCCCAACGTTTAAACTTGAAGATAGAACAAAATAATTCCAACCTCGCGATATGTCTAAAGTGTTTAAAGTCGAGGAATACATCGTTACACAAACTATGCACTAACCAAACCCTACCCGAATCACACACAGTCACACACACCCACACAACACTGAGGGCAACCCAATAACCCAATCATAAAACCCGAAGACTAAGCACACCTCCGCACTAAACAAATCACCGCCCTTACATTATCTCCACCCTCACACCATCTTCCCGCTCACAATCACCGTCCTTACTGTATCAAATAATAAAATTTCAGAGAATTCGTCAATACTTTCCTATTCCAGTTTATTTATTGTTGTCTCGCAAAGGAGACTTTGCTGTTTTTAAAAGGATTTAAAAAAACAGATCGAGTTTACACTATTGAATAATATGCTAAACAAATAACAAGTTCCACGAAAGTTCAAAGGTTTGAACTGTTTATGGTTGACACTAATGAGATTAAAGTTTATAAGTAACTAGGGCAAAGCAAGAAAATGATAAAATCAACAGCTTTTTATCGTTTATTTCGTATTATGACTCTAGAATGGTAGCTGATGTCAAAAAAAAAAAAATTGTTTAATTTTTTTTTTATCACGGATTAAAGTAAATCTTGGTTTACCATTTTGAAATAATAAATAATAAGCAATCTCAGCGGGAGATGTAGCCATCGCTATATAATTCAGACTAATAATTTAAAAGCTTTGTCACCAAGAGGTGCAGGTAATAAGAAAACAGTTTCTTTTGATTTCTCAACAATTTGTGGACAGTGGCTTATAGGCTTTCTGAAATAACTGTTTCATTCTTCATAACTCCAAAGTGTTTAGCTCATTCGCAAGCAGTCTGCTTAAAGTGAATTAGGTTTTACGTAATAAAAGTTTAAACAATCATCTTGATCTATTTATAAATAGAGATAATCAATTTTGAGCCTTCGTTCTTCTTGCGAAAAAAATCTGCGGAGCCTACTAAGAAGAAATAGTTAAAGAAGTGCGATTCAGCCTTTTTGCCTTCTTTATTCTTTCTACATCGGCGTTCTGCATACTTGGGTTTTTTCGTCATCCCTCACTCAGCTATAGTGCCAGTCCCCCACTCGATATAAAAAAATTTTGAGTTTATTTCTTAATAATCTAAATTTCCTCGATTTGAATTTTGCAGCTACTGCGAGGCCTGAGAACGAGCCTTTTTTGGACTTGCTGATAGGTGCACACTTTTAAAAAACGTTAAACGTTCCTTAATGTTAATGTTGATAAGCGTCTGAGATACTAAGCCTTCGAAACAACGTAAGATATCAAATAAATTTCGAAATACATAGGGATTATTAAGGCACGAAAAAGGCACATCTCCTTAAAATATTTATTTTCTATTTCTGGATTAAATAAAAAAAACAGAAACAAACATAGTCTCTTTTTACTTTTACATTAAAATGAATTTAAATGATTGAAACTGAGACATCAAATAGCACTTTTTAAATCTAAAAAAACATCTAACTGGGACAAATTGCGACATCCAAGCTTTTAAAAGCTGCTGCGTGGTTTGCAAACAAGTAAATGAAAGCTTAGACCGTTTTGAATGACATCAAGTGTAACCGAGCTAATATTATTTATTATTCTTTCTAGTTAAAAAAAGCTGAACTTTAAGAAAAAACACATTTCAAGATTCAAAAGGGAAACAATACTTTCGAGAATGAAAGTTCTTTTTGCACTTTTCTTGATTTTTTTCTTTGAAGGCATTTACACAAAATCCATCAAGAAAGATTTGTTGAGTGATTTGACAGATGATTTATCGGAAGAGATCTTAGATGATTTAGAGGATGAGATCGAGGAAGATGCTCATGTTAAATTATCTGACAGTCGATGGAGATTTCGCGTTCCTTCAAAAGCTAGATTGATTTGGAGAATGATAAAACCCGGATGTCTTGGTTGTGCTGGAATTTGTGAAGAAAAAGTTCCTGGTAGATGTGCCTGTCGACCAAAGCGAAACTGCAGATTTGGTTAATAGCAATAGAATTGATGCCTTTAACTAACTTTATAATTATCTTTTATTTTTTGCGTTGCTGAAATATTTTTACTTTGTATTACAGAGTTCAAAATTATTAAAAAAATTTTCTTCAATTTCCTACAAAACAGTCCACCCCTGAGTTACAAAAGGTTAGAAAAAAGTGATCATCTAAACTGCAACTGGTGAAGTGGGAGGGAATCAAACTATATCTAAAGTAAAATGCATATTTGCACCTCAGTGCTTGTAGAAAGTGAACCTTAGGCGTCACTGAGATTTAAAGTCTTTTGTATGAACCTTCAAAAACTTGAACATTTTTTGCATAAGATAAAACTTTGTTTATTTTTCCTTCAAATAAAATGGCATTTTAAAAACTGGAGATCTCAAGTCTGCTTAGATCTGATTATCACTTTATCACTTAGATTAAAACTAGTTTAAGCCTAAGTAGTAATTAGGACCTTAAGTGTTAATCAGGGCGATAAGTGATAACCAGGGCAATAAAAGATAATCAGGACGATAAATGATAATCAGGACGATAAATGATAATCAGAACGATAAGGATTTTAATTTTCTTTTTTGGAATTCCACCATCAACTGCTAAAATCTGGACTTTGGTCATAAATGACTTTAACAAGAAGAAAAAAAAGAACGTTAAATATCAAAAATATCAAATAAATATACATAAATATCAAATAAATATACGTAAATATCAAATAAATATATATAAGTAATAAAAAGTTTAAAAAGAGTTTAATTAAAGCAAACGATTTTTTTCTCATTTCAGTTTGAAGAAAAAACAAAAGTTACTTATAAACAACGTTGAGAATTGAAAATGGACTTTTTTTTGTTTTTAGTTGCATACTCGATATCTTATTTGTCTGTTTCACACCCAACTGTCAGTTTTGAAGTTCATTTTCTGACCAAATCAAGTTTTACTTAAATATGATTCATCTCTTTTTACCAACGCCTTGAGTTAAAGGAAAAACAATAAAACATCGTTAATACATTTTCAATAAAAGTTTGCACTTAAATTTTAAGAAGAAGTTGGAATTGTTTGTATCATAGATGTGCAGTCTTTAGTTTTGATACCTTAATACAAGTATGATAAAATACAAAAGAAGCATTAGAAAAGCAGTTTAACAATACCAGATGACTTTGAACTTAAGTTGATAGGAAAGTATTCGGATCTGTACACTAAGTACAGATCCTAATATTTTTTATTTAGGTTCCCCCCTCATGAGTCAATGAATTGTTTTTAGCTCCAATCTGCAAAGTAAAATATTAACAAAATTTGACTGCTTCATTCCATCCAGATGTAAAGACTTTAAAATTTTAGAATTACTAAATGTAAAAGATATTTTAAATAAGTAGATAATTTCTCGAGGCTTTTGCGAGCTCTGCACGCGGTGCTCAAATGAGGAACTTTTTTTAACAGAGTTGTATTAGGAGTAATGATGATTACTCATAAATATTTTCAAGTAATAAAAAGTAAAATTTGGTAAAATTTCACAAATCTTAAAATCAACTTTTCTTTTTAAAATTATTTCTTGGAAAAGAATTGCTACTTCTTAATAGCAACAATACCCCCTCAGTAACCTTGGAGGGATTTGTAAATCTTTGGTAGTTTATCACTTATACTCAGTCAAGACTAAAAATAATTTCAAGAGTTAGACTTTAATATAGCGCCAAAATAAATAAGATATTCGTAGGAAAACCAAAAAAATCACGAAGATCTTCATGAATAAAAGTGTTTTGTCTTGTCTGGCCGCTATAAATTTCAATTGGCAAAGAAATTTGTTTTTCGTGAAAAAAATTCGCCGCGTGGAAAACCTCTTTTGTAACATTGTGGCTTCCGCGTGGTTTGTAACTTATGGTTTTAGCACTCTGTTACTTAACACATAATGTAATCAAAAAATGATGTTCGTAATTTTTTTAGCAAACTTTTATTTCATAATAGTTGAGTTTAGCTACTTCATCATTAAAATCAATTATTTCGAAATCAATGTTTATTAACAAACAATCATTAAGATGGCCGAAGATATCAGTTCTCAAAGTAAGATGGCCGAATATTTCACAGCAAAACTGAAGATAGTACAAAATAGCAACATTTATTCATCTGTTGTGAGAAAAAAGCCTTATCTAACATTTTCATGCACAAATTCTAATCAAATTTTTTGAAAAGAAAAACCAGTGAAAAGGAAAACAAGCAAGATCAAATATTTCTTCTACAGGAAGACTAAAAATGGAGCGTTACACGAGAGAACAACGCGTTTTCAATATTTAACACTATTTCAAAAATAATTAAAGTTTGGCGGCCACAGTTACGAAGTAAAATTAATATTCCGATCACATTTTGTACGAAAAAAAATTTCCTACAAAATAGGATCGGAATATTGATTTTACTTCGTCGACTGAGAGGATTTGTGATGCAAAACACACTGGTTGTTCAAAAACAAGCCGCTCAAATGTCAATATCAAAGCTGTGCGTTTGAGTGGTGAAAGTCCAGGAACATCAATTCAGCGTCATGTACAAGAATTGGAAATTTCAAGAAGCTCTTACAGCGTATACTCATTAAAGATCTACGTCTATACGCTTACATAGTTCAATTGACACAAGAACTGAATCCTAATAACCATGACTGATGACCAGCGAAGAAAGTTCGTGGATTACTGAACATCAACAAGTGAATACCGATTTTTCGAGCAAAATCAACTTAAGCGATGAAGCATATTTTCACCTTGATGGCTTTGTTAATTTTCAAAATTGCCGCATTTGGGGTTCTCACCCACATGTGAATGTGACTGAAAAAAATAAAATCCATCCACAACGTGTCACTGTTTGGTGCGGATTTCGGGCTGGAAGCAACATTGGGCAATGCTTCTTTGAAAATGAGGTCGAGTAGTGACTATTACTGTTGCTCGATATCGCGGCATGATCGCAGAGTTCTTTCTACCTCTCTATCTCTCTTTCTATTGGATGACATGTGGTTTCAATAAGACAGTGCCACATGCCATATGCGTATGAGCCAGCAAAGTATTGGAGAACATTTCCCCAATGTGCTGTTCCATAAAAAACCCTATCTTATGTTTTTTATGATTCAATGAAAAGATTACAATCGAAAGAAAAAAAAATTTTATATTCAATTCAAACCTTGCGACACTCCGTATTAATGCTTACTTAGAGAAAAACACCTCTTGACAAGGATATTAACTATAAGATTGTAATTGATTACGTGAAGGTTAAAAAAATTGTAAGCAGTGTTCGGCTTAGAAGTGCATTTATGTCAGAAGTCTTCATTATGCAATGAAGACTTCTGACATAAATGACACAAAAAAAAAAAACATTTTCTGACATGTTTTTCTTTTTTGTATCATTTATTTGATATATTATCCACAAGTATGGGGGCTATTGAAAACCAACTCTCAAGATAACAGAGGGAAAAAATTGATAAACCGACGTCAATTTGCTTTTTTATGTCACCTGTAGAGGTTTCAAAATGGAAGTTTTAAGATGTTTATCAATACCTTTTTTCAAAAAATCATAAAAAAGCAACTATAATAAAAGCATACTTCTTTTTATTTTTTCTTTGGTTAACAGAAAGTATATTTCTCTACTAAAACCACTAACAAGTTTATTAGCTTGTCCATTTTTTTATTAATTTAATTTACTTACGTGCATATGAAAAACATAGAAGAAAACTTTGTAAAAAAAACACAATATTTTAAAATGATTTTTGTTCTATTTACTTCTCGAACCCACTGTTAGTTTAATCATTTTTCAAAAAAACGTTGCATAAAATTGTTAAAAATGACCAGTTTTTTTAAAAATGACTAGTTAAAAGTTTTTTTAAAAATGACGTTAAAAGTTACGTTAAAGATTTTTTGAGGCTGAAAGTTAAAACGCATAGATAATGATCAAAAAGCAGTAAACTTAGCAACAAAGTGGGATATAATAGGCATGAAGGATGGTCAGAGGACATAATAGGTATGAAGGATGGTCACAGGATCAACAATAAAGAAGCATTATTAATTCCTAAAAATTGCATCAAAAGTATCTGAAAAAATTGCAAAAGTATCTAAAAAATTTTAAATGACACTTGGCGTCATCCAAGATCTGGAAGATCTGGAAGATATGAAAGATCTGGAAGATCTGGAAGATATGGAAGATATGGAAGATATGGAAGATATGGAAGATATGGAAGATATGGAAGATATGGAAGATATGGAAGATATGGAAGATATGGAAGATATGGAAGATATGGAAGATATGGAAGATATGGAAAATATGGAAGATATGGAAGATATGGAAGATATGGAAGATATGGAAGATATGGAAGATATGGAAGATATGGAAGATATGGAAGATATGGAAGATATGGAAGATATGGAAGATATGGAAGATATGGAAGATATGGAAGATATGGAAGATATGGAAGATATGGAAGATATGGAAGATATGGAAGATATGGAAAATATGGAAGATATGGAAGATATGGAAGATATGGAAGATCTGGGAGATATGGAAGATATGGAAGGTTATAAAAAATTTTGGGTGGGCCAAAAGTCTTATACTTCGTCAAGTTTGAACCAATCAAAAATTAAGTTATTCATGAACTTTGGAAAAGCTTAAAAATCATTTTCATCAGGAAAAAAGTTGGTAATCATGCAAAACTGATAATTATTCAGCCGTTAGAAAACCGATTATGATAACCAGAAATAGGCTTGCAAGATTAAGGTGGTATAAACCCAGTGAGCACGCCACGAAGTATAAACGTTTTATTCACGTATTTTATTTGTGTTTCCGAATAAAATACGTGAATAAAACGTTTATACTTTGTGGCGTGCTCACTGGGAAGAAAGAACTGCTTACACCACCAAAATCTCGTGAGTTTATACCACGTTAATCTGTGTGACTAGATCCCATTTGGAGAAGTTTGTTTTGAAAAATCTTGTTAAATGCAAATAAGATGCAAGACTTCCACGTTTTTACAAATACTACCATTGATGTTATTGTTGCTGCACCAATTTTGACTTATCGCAGGTGTTTTTTTTTTTTTCTTTTTTTATTGATTTTTTTTCTCTGTTTTAGTATGACATTCTCATTTAAAATTTACTTAAGAATAATATTTTCATGAAGAAGCATAATGCAAATATCTTTTTAAGTTTTTAGGTCATGAAATTTTAAATTTTAGACAAAAAAAGTTTAATTCTCCTAAAAAGTGCAGAGAGCTGCTGGATATGGTTTCGTGATGTTTCTGACAAGCGTGCATTCTGAGTCGGATGTCCACTTCATGGCGCTACTAATTAACAATATTTATCTTACACATTGATTTGAACTTTTTATTGAAGAGTTATCACGTTTAAATATTTAAGAGTGTTTTAATATTTATATCTATACTCATAAAAGTTCAAAATATTGTTTACAAATAAATAATGTGATTATTCTTTGTTCTTCTCCTACCCAAATCCCTAAAATGCTGAACATGGAAGATTCAACAAGACTTTTTCGATCAATGTTTCAGAAATACGATTTTCTGCATTTAAACAAATTACAGACTTGTGATTAGCAATAAAAATAAACTGATGATTGAAGAATAGAATAGAAGAGTATTTTAATTTTTTTTTATTTAAGAAATTAATTTTATCATTGATAAGAAAAAAACTTTTGTAAGTATCATTAACAAGTATCATTAGCATGTGACACGATTGTTGTATAGCACGTAAGTTTTAAAGATCATACTTTAAAATATCGATTCAAAAAATCTTGCGCATGCGGGAGAGAAAGAAAACGACTTATTAGCCCAATATTTAGACAATGAAATGAGGTAAAAATATTCCACAGCCTAAAGACAGAAACTTTCATTTGTTTTGATGCTCAACTCACACAGGTTTATGGTTTTTCTTTTGAAAAAACTAGAAATATTCAAAACTGTTTTATCCAAAGATATTAATTTTAATTTTGCTTAACCAAGCTGATCGTTATATATCAAACTAAAATTATAATAATTACAAAGAATTTAAATATTTATATAAAAATGTGAAATGCTAGACCATATCCATAAATATTTACATATTATTTCTTTATGATGAGTATGTTTTATTTTTATGCATGTGGTATGTATATATTTATACTTTAGAAATGCACACTTTTTAAATTCATGTATCCATATTTAACATAGGTTTGATATATTTCATGAAATGATATATCAATGTAGATATATGTAGTATATATATTATATATATATATATATATATATATATATATATATATATATATATATATATATATATATATATATATATATATATATATATATATATATATATATAATAAATATGTATGTATTTGTTTGCAATTTTTTTCTAAATATTAGTCCCCAATCTTGATTGTCTGCAAAAATATTTAGAAAAGGGCAAACATGTTGTTTATCACAACTCTTCATATTTGAAAAATAATATAATCTACAATTCCAGCTTATGAGATATAGGAAAGAAATGAGCAACCAAATGATACCTTGACAAATGATGTATCTGCTTTATAGAATGAAAATTATGTAAATTAAATTTATCTGTATAAAATCAGGCCTTTAAAGTTTTGTTTATATGTTACTTAGTAAATATTGTAGCTGTTGTATAATTCTAAAGAAAACTATTAATTAGGAGAAATGGTCAATGAAACGATAAACAAATTTATATAAGTAAATTAAATAAATTTATACTTACTAACATTTATTAAAATAAATAAATTTATTTTAATAGATGTTAGTAAGTACAAATCTTAACCTATTTTCAAATAATTTGATTATTTTAAATATAAAGTATGAAGTGTAAGAGAAAATGATTTTTTTAAAAATTCAAAAGAACAAACATTAAATATATACTTGTATAACTAAATTTTGCATTTTATAATTTAGAATTTATGCAATTTAATGCATGTGCTAAATTCAAAATTATGTAGCAGCTGCACATAATAACTTTTCAGCTTTTACAACTGCAGATATATTTCTCATTTTTTTAAAAGAAATTAAGCTCTTGTTTTTCATAAAATTCTAGGGATAATTTGCTAAAAATAAAGCTTAAGAAATCTTAACTATCAGCAACAGAGGGTAGCAAGTAGATTATTAATTTAAGAGTATCACCAGGATCCAGAGCGCAACAACATTTTGCTATAAATTATTGTAAGCAGAAAAAAAAAAATTCCGTAAAAATTTTTAAAAAAATTCTAAATGGTTTTTTCAAATACAGTAAGTAAATTTGGTCAATATCTTTTTTAATTTTTATTTTATCAAAGTTTAAAAAAGGTTTCAACAAAATTTTACTGTGTTTTATACATATTTGTATATATAAAGCATATTAAGATTTTCTTGTTAGGAAGGTCCAAAAAATGAATTTTAATAGATTAGGTCTTCATTAGCCTTATTTTCTATTCCACGCCATGGTTCTACAGAAATTAGTACTATTTGATTGATATCTAGGGGTCACTCAAGGTCAAACTGTTTGATATTATAACTGTTTGTCATTATTTTGATGAATCTTACACAAAGTGTAATCAAATCAGTTGCACAAAGTTTGTTTAGAAAGGTACATTTTTTTTACAATGCCAAAAAAAGATATTGTTATTGATTTTCATCTCTTGGGGTTATGCCCGAAGACATTGTAGCAAGACTTAGGATAAGTTAATTTAAAAAGTTTTGTCACATAGAGAGCAAACCAAGAAGTGGTAAGAGAAAGACTGTAAGGATTTAAGGTTTGTTAGAGCAGTCTAATGCTGGATTCTGTGCAATCTGCATGTCTGACCCATGAAAAATATGGCCAAGGAACTCTCTGTGAGTGAGCAAATAATCAGAAATGTTGTTAAATAAGACCTGAAGGCCAATTCTAAAGCTGGTTCCGAAAGGTACCTCTTACAGAAGAAGTCAAATCCAAATGAGTTCAGAGAAGTAAGAAACTTTTGTCTATCTTTAAGAAAGGTCAACTAATTATTCTGTTCTCAAATAGAAACCTTTTTACAGTGGATTCTATAATAAAAATAGTAGAATTGATTAGTACATGAGCACCTCAAAGTCAGAAGATATTCCAGAGTGCATTAGGTTCAAATTCAGGACAAATTATCCTGCTTCTGTAATGATATTTGAAGTTGTTGCCTCCAATTGCCTGAAGATGCCTGTATTATTGATGCAATGGTCAAAATCAATGCAGATGTTTGCAATAAAATCTTGGAAGACCATGTCCAGCCACAGATCACCCTTAACTTTGACCCTCATGCTAAAATTGTGTACCAGCAGAATGGGGTTCTATCTCATACAGTAAGAAAAACTTAGGAATGGCTCAGAAAAAACAAAAGCTTTTTGGGAGAAAGTTTTGTGACCACTGAGTTTCCCAGATTTTAATCCTCTGACCTGCAGTATATGGCTATATGTTAAGTAAAAAGCCTTGTTACAAGTAATGTTAGGTAACAAGTAAAGTAATAGTGTATTGCTTATCAGTTTTTGTACATTTGCCACTCTTCCTCACAGTATTTGAATGTGAATGTGTGATGGGCTTTTTGACAAAGTTTTTGTATTAACTCATGACCAAGCACCATTGCAACTGCATTAACAATATGTGGCACCTTTGTCAAGTATATTTACTCTGCAACAATGGGATTTTCAGAATGCTGACATTTACTTGTTTTTGGCCAAGATTTTAGTCTAAGCTTAAGAGCACAAGGTTAGGAATCATCATTAGAATCTGCAGGGTGAGAAATGGAAGTGGTTAAGATGTTATTATGGAGTCCCAAAACTGCCATTTATTGGACTCAACCACTCACTACATTTGTAGAAAGGGAAGTTATTGGGTTTGCTGTATAAGTTTGAAAATTTTCTTCTCAAATACACATTTTAAGAATAATTGACATAAAAAATGATGTTTCTTTTAGTCATGAGTCACATAGAGCAAGTTAAAAATTAAAAAAATATCCCAAATTGTTTAAAGAAGTGAGCCTGATACCTTTCCCTATCAACCAAACTTTTCCTTATAAACCATACTGAAATTAGATAAATTAGATATTATGACAAGTTGATACTACAACTGAACTGGTGCAGTATGCACACCCAACTATTGGTTACATCATGCTGTGCATTATTACTGGAATGTTCTGGACCTTAAATGACTTTGAGTGACCCCTAAGCTTGCTCCAATCTGGCTATATACACTTATTTTTAGTTTAAATAAATTATTATGTTCAGGAGTTAGAAAGCTTTAAAGTAAAATGATTAGAAATCCTGTTTAATGATTTTGTGGCAATATCATATGTTAGGTGTTAAATAGGTTTTAATGCTGTATTTTAAATTAAATACTTAATCTGATAAGGTTCCTTCATTCCTCAATTACATCACATTAAAAAGCGCTGAAGCTCAAAATACTTTCTGATTTTAGGTCCCATCATCTACCACTGACCTCACCCCTAACCCATTTACATTTAAGCCTCAGATATATTAGCCCAAATATGGTGAATTTTGTGTATGAATAAATAGAGCTTAAATCTGTTGATCTTTATATTTTGCATCTATGCATGATGCTTAGGTTTGATTTTATCAATCAACCTTAATATCACCAATTTTTTTTTTTTTTAGAAATATTAATGCACAAACATCTTTTTCTTTTTCTACAACAACCAACAATTTTTTCATTACCAAAAGTCTTACTTCGCTTTCAATTTACTTCATATAAACATAGCCAAAGGAACATGAAGTTTCTGAACCAGATTGAAGCTCAAAATATAGATGTAGAGTTAATAAATGATTATAAGTACACTATCGAGCAGTTGATGGAGTTGGCAGGTGAGCATGAAACTTTTTACTTGTTTTTACTCTTTTTTTTAAATACATTTTTAATATTTCTTTTTAAGTTAATTTTTTTATTATTATTATTTGTTTGGATTTAAAAGATTCGTTTTAAAAATGCTTCCCTATTTAAAACAAATTTTAGCAAGTTGTATTAGAATACAAGCATATATACAAATTCATATATTCAATACATAGAATAAATGAATTTGCATTCTTATACAATTTACCTTGAGAGAAAATGTGGTGAACTTAGTTGTTAATTACTCTAGCCAATGAGCTTTTTTTTTTCCCACCCAAACAGTGCTTAAGTATTTTTGATGGGAGGTTATAACAAAATATCCAGATAAAGAATTTTTTTAGCGATCAAGTTTGATGAATAAAAATCAGGAGTTTTGAATTTAAAATGCTGTTTTGTTGTATTTTTTATTTAGTTCTAATATACGGTTATCTTGTTTCAATACAAATAATCATCTTTTTTTCTTTCTTTTAGTAGGTAAAAACTTAAACATTTACAGTGATATACTTTTACGAAATGTTAAATTTACGGAATGTTAAAAAAAGAAAATATCTGATTTTTGTCAGCCTTTGTAAGCACTTACATCTTGTGGTATATTTATCATTTATTAGTAATCGATGGTTTACTTAATCCTTTGTTTTTTAGGTTTAAGTGTTGCAAGTGCTGTAGCAAAATCATTTCCGTTAGATTCCTTATCAAATCCAAACAAAAAGATATTAGTGTGTTGTGGACCAGGTAACAACGGAGGAGACGGACTTGTTGCTGCACGTCATCTTAAGTTATTTGTGAGTTTTTTTGGCTAAAAAAATTATTTAAAAACAAATATTTTGAATTTAGATGAAATATTCAATCACCTGCGAATCGTTGAACATTTTATGTTTTAAAAAATCTGAATCTTTCATTTGCTAAGTGAACGATTAATGATGTAAAGTGTAAGAAATGTAAAGTGAACGATTGATGATGCAAAGATTGATAAATGTAAATGATTGATGATTGAAGTGTAAATGAGAACGATTCAGATTTACTTATGAAATCGATTTAGAATGTAGAAAAATCGGCGTGTTTTTTAGAGTGGGATTTTGAAAAAAGTACTTTTTACTTTTCATACATTTTAGAGGTACACAGAATCACATGTAATTAGATTTTCCTCTCAATCATAAAACTGTATGTAATGACGACATTTACTGGAAATTCTTTTAAGATTAATAAGTAAAAAAGTTTGGTTTTATTTAACAACCTTTTTTTATTTTTAGTTGTTTTTTTTTTTTGTTTTTTTTTTCAGGGTTATTCACCGGAAATTTATTACCCAAAACGACCGAACAAAGATCTTTTCAATAATCTTGTCATTCAGTGCAAGCGACAATTTATAACTTTTATAGAAGAATTACCGGACGCCGGTTATATTAACGAAAATTATAACTTTATAATTGATGCAATATTTGGGTTCAGCTTTCGCGGAGACGTGCGTCCACCTTTCGATTCAATGATTGAAATGTTAAAAACCGTTTCAATACCATTGGCATCTGTCGATATCCCTTCAGGTACTTGCGCCATCTTTCTTTTTGGAAATTGTTTTATAAATGTTTTAAACTTTCTTTGACGGTTTTTTGTTTTATTTTTGTTTTTTTTTCGTGTCACAGGTTGGAATGTTGAAAATGGCAATCCTGATGGAATCAAACCCGATGTTCTTATTTCCCTCACTGCACCTAAACTTTGTGCAGCAAGATTCAAAGGTGAACACCACTACCTTGGAGGTAGGTTTGTTCCCAAAGCTGTTGAGAATAAATACCACTTAGACCTGCCTTTCTTTCCTGGTACAGACTGTGTTGTACTGTTACCAAAAATTAAGTAGATGCCTTTTATTTAAGAGGTTTCTCAGTGGTTGTAATAGGTGGAAAATAATATCGAGATAATGCGAGATAAATAGTGTTCATATTTTGTTTCAGGAAAGTCTTTTGATCTTATTTAAGATTCTTAATTTCAATCAGTTATCTAGATGATTTAAATTTGATTTACATGTACACCTGAATGCAACGAGACTCTTTCAAAATGTCAAATTCATCTTCCTGATACTGGTACTTAATGGACTAAACTCTATTTGTAAGTACATAATATGTGGTTTTTATTGATGCATGTTAATTGACCATTGATCATTGCAAAGAAAGTATCGATGACATAGTGTCTACTTTTTTTCTTCCTTGTCAACTGGGTAGAGAACACAAAATGAAGAGTTACACTCATTCATTAAACGCGTGTTACGCGCATTCATTTAAACACATGTTTAGGAGTCTAGCCAGCCTAGAGAAGTAGGCCAGACTTAGCTCGTGTATATCACATCAATTGATGTAGAAGTTTTTCTTTAAACAAGCAAATATTTTTAGAACTTAATTTACAGTAATTATAATTTTTTTTTTTTTTTTTTTTTCTCGATTAAAAAAAGAAGTTTTGTGGGGCTTTTCCACGAATTTTTCATCGTTGTTTTTTTTTATGCACATATTTATCTCCGAATATACTGTTAAAATATCCTGCTAAATTTAGTCATTAAAATTTCCCCAGCATAAATAGTTTCACAAAGACACCTGCAAGAGCAAATTAGTACTGCTGAAAATTGCCATAGTGCGGGCAAATATACCAAGTTCTATTATTGGGTTCTCCTAAATTTTCTTTTAAATTGTCGATTTCAGAAAAAACTGGTAAAATAGCTAGTAACAAGTAGTGAAAGGATGGAAGGTAAAAAAAAACAATAGCCTTTATTGCTTGAGTATATTGGTAAATGGCGTCTGCTTTTGGACTATTCAGGTTTTCCACACACCGCGTTATACATTTGGATTATGAATTAATATATCGTTTAATGAAGTCTGATTTGCACCTTTTTTTAATGTGTTTGTGACATTCTTAAAGTCCAGTGACGTATTCTTGTCGCTAAAAATGATTTTAAACACATTCGATGTATACACTAAGTGTATTTGAATTAGATTCTATTATGTCTTACTATACTGCTTATGCTACTATACATACTTTTGTAGCAAATAAAATTGTTCTGGTAATGAAGGATAGTATGGACTTTACAAATAACACTTCCGTTTGGGGTTTCAAGATAAGATGTCATTTTCCTAATTGATTTTTCTTCCATAACATTCCGTTAGGGAAGAAATATCAATTAGGAAAAAACTACGATTTCCAAAAACAATTTATTTTTATTCATATCACTAAAATAAAGTAAAATAAATAAAAATTTATTTTTATTAATATAGCTATCAATATAATTAGTGATCAGGAAAGAAAATATTTTCTCAATTTTGTACAATTAAAATGTAGTAAGCATGGGAATTTCGAAGTTCGAAATTCGATGATTTCGTAATTTCGGATGTTTCGATCTAAATTTCGGTCCGAAATGTATTCAAAATTGGATCGAAACTAATTTCGAGTCGAAATTTTTCCGCAAGTTTTAGGTCGAAATAAATTTCGTATCGAAATTTATATTGAATTTCGAAAGACGAAATTTCGAATTTATCAGAAAAATAAATTTCGCGAATTTCGAAAGAACGAGACTGGCAGGTAAATCGAATTTCGCAATTTCGTGAATTTAGAAAAAAACAAAAATCGAAATTTGAAACATACCGAATTTTTGCCTAAATTTCGATCTGTACAACAGCAGATAAGATTTTTGTAACTAGCTTGCTCAAGCTACATCAGCATCTTTATTGCGACGTGAAAAGCATCAGAATTTCACCAGAAGTTACGACATATTTTTGCTATCTTTAAGGACTGAGTTTTATGAGATTTTTTTACAGATTTTTGTGAGTAGAATAAGATTTTAAGAAGAGTTTCACCCAACAAATCGCGAGGTTAGAATTATTTTGTTCTATCTCTAAGTTTAAACGTTGGGAGAAAGTTTTTGGTTTTTTTCTTAAAGTAAAAGTTGTTGAAAATTTTAGCTTTAATTTTTAAAGAAATAATAGCTAATGCTTTAAATAATTTGTTTAAACAAGTGATTTAGAAAAAAACTTGTAAAATAGAGCGCATTTTAGAAGTAATTATTACTTACTAAAATGAATAACTCATTTTCTCCAAACTTTTAAAATAGTAGATAGAACAAAATAATTCTAACCTTGCGAAATATCTTTCTGTAATTATACTGTAGCTTTAGTTTATTTATTTTATCTTTTAACACTATTTGGTAAAAGTAAGTTTATTGAGCACTTAATTAGCATCTCTCATAGCTAATTGGACTGACTAGTTAATTAGCAAACACCAATGTGTTCTTCTTTGGTTTTGTAAATTTTAACAAAAAAAATTGGCAACCAAAAGCTGGTACTAAGCAGCACTCAACAACAATCGCCTCTATTATTGCTTTTTTTGACTTCATGTGTTCGTATTGTTGTGTCACCTTTCACTTCCCATAGTTTTTTTTGTTCCATGGAAGTTAAAATCATATTTTCAAATTTGCGTTTATCAGCACATGTTGAATGCCCCTTTTTCTTCACCAAACAAAATAAAAAAATTGCCGTACCTTTTTTGCAATAGTTGAAGCATTATTCATCATTCTTCCAGTTTAATGTAAACTCGGCATATCTGAGTTTTTTAACTGGAGTTCTTTGGAGACTTTCTGAAAGTTCCTCTATCAGTTTGATAGTTAGAGCAAGAAGTAGAAGTCTTTATACCATCAATCTATTTGGCGCGGGCATTTGCATAAGGCGGGTTTACACCATCAATCTTTTTCTAACCTTATAATAGATTTCACTATTTAACAGATATCTTTCTTGTTGTAGCAGTTCTTCAAAGATTTCTTTTACTTCAGATTTGCTAATTCTGATAAATTCTACTGTCTTTGTGTGAAGTTTTTCTTTTATTTAGGAATTGATGAAAAAATTTATCTGAATTACATTCGAAATTTCTTTATTACATTCAATGATTTTAAAGCAGTCAAAGAAATATCCAGTGAAATCAGAGCGTGAGTTATAGAACGTTTAATGACGATATTCATCTTTGTATTGAGTGATTAAAGAGTAATTAAAGCAAGATTCTCTGGGGAGTTTTCAGAAAAAATAAATAAGAAGAAAAAAAAAGAAGTAAACTTCCGAGAAATTTGGTTTTAAATTCGGTTTTAAGTTTTTAATCATTTGTGGTTCAGTAATTGTTTTGTTTGTTTTTTCACTTTATTGTTGTTTAGTAATTAATTTTTAAATAAGTACTTGTTAAGAAGTGATTATATCAAAATATTTAAAAAAAATTTTAAAGTATATGTAAAATCTCGAGGATTGAAAACTGATCGTTTGGAGAGACTATGTATTTAAACTAATACAAATGCAAGAGTGTCTAAGCTGCTCCACCAACAGAATATATAATAAAAAAGAGGTCTGTGGTGAACACGCACCAGTAAATTAACCATTAACAATAATAACAATAATTAGGTTACAAATACCACATTTAACAACACCCACTTATAATAATTAAATAATAAATATCACTTTTAACATGTTTCTTGACAATAATTAATTTTTTGCTGTCACTTTTAATACTATAGCCGTATAAAGTAACTAAGTTCTTATATCATTTCCCAAGCAAAGATGGTGGCAATACTGCATCATTTTTGGATCAAGTGGAAATTTTGTCAAAAGACAATTTAAACATAGGTAATAATTATCGTCTTAATGTCGCAGATAATTGTAATCGTAAATTATGTGGCTCCATACGATTCGTAAAGAAATCTCCCACTGAAATCCATTGGGCTCATTGATACCAGAAACACCAAGTTACCACATTCTTTTTGCTCCGCTTAAAAGTTAAAAAATAAAGCATAGTTTGGATCTAACTTACCTGTTGAAACTTACACTTGGCTAAAATTTAAGGAGGTAATTATAGTTACTTTAATATATATTGCCTATAACCTTACTATTATTTACATATCTATATACTAAATAAAAACTAAAATATACTAAAATATATACTAAAAGCTGAAGACATACTAAGGATACAAACTTTATTTTTTAAAAAACCGGTCACAGTTTTTGTAATCAAGGCGATTTTTTCAAGCACGCCATGTTCACTTTCACTCTTTCGTTGAAAATGCGACGAAAACTAAATTTATTTAAACACTCATTTCACCAAGTGTAATTATTACTGGTGTTGCTTTAAATTCGATTTCGAAATTAAAGTTTTTGATATGTTGCACTTATTATGATGAAGTGCACTTGTCTCTTTTTATGAACCTTTTTTTTTTTTTTAATGGTGTGTTTATGGAGTTCTTTTCTTATAAAGTTAAAGTTGTTAAGAAAACAACTGCACTCGCTCGCACAACTTTCAAAATTCCACTGAAATTCTTTCGCGCACAGAATCAGGCTAATAGAAGGTTTACATTTGGCTTTTCAATGATTTTCAAAGAGACTTAAACTAATCACGATAATTGCAGATTCAGTAACCACCTGTCTGAAATCAATTTTAAACTTCTAGAAAGAAGAGTCTTTGTGACAATTTACAACAATTGTAAAAAAAATTTGGATTATAAAAAAATATTCTTTTTATGTTGTCATTCTTTTAAATTCAAATGGAAAGAAGAAGAAAAAAAAATTGTTAGTCTTGGAGTGTTAAATACACCTGGTTCATGTGCACCCATTTAGCCTAAGTTAAAGACAATCTAACTAAGAAGTGCTTTCAGCAATCCAAGCTAAGATCAAAAGATTTCAGCAGTCCAAGATCAAAAGATTTTCGAAAATTTTTTACTTTTATAATTCATCTGTTTACTAATTTTTCAAAAGTTTGACATAAACCCGAATAAAATTAACATACAAATATAATAACTGAGTAAGCTGATTGTTAAATACAATTTTAAGGTGAAGATTTATAAAAAGCCAAGGTGAGAATAGAAAAGATGAAAATTTATGCTAAGTAAGCATCAGGAGTGCTAAATTAAACTTTTATTTCTTTTGCTTGTAAACTGACTTATAAATATTTAATGAAAGACATTCCATTTGTTTCTTGGAGTGCGGAAATCAACAATTTGACAACCATTTAAGATTTACAACTTTAGTTTAAAAAATGTCAGATGCAACGGAAACGCCAACCTTAAAGAAAAGAAAAACAGTTGAAAAACATATGGAAAATACATATATTTAAAGTTTTTGTTTTTCTGTGAAGATTTTATCAGGTTTTTTAAGTTTTTTAATTTTAAATTAAATTATGATTTTTTTTTTTTTACCGTTTTTACAGGATAAATTTATAAAGTTCCTCTATTCACAAGAAATTGAAGGTAATTAAAAATAATTTTAGAGCTTTTATCTGAAGAAAAAAAAAAGAATCAAATTTAAGTTTTGAACATTTTTTGTTATTAATTTTAATTTTAGCATATAAATCTTGTTTTAATTTTAACATATAAATCTTGTTTTAATTTTAACATATGAATCTTATTTTAATTTTAACATATAAATCTTGTTTTATTTTTAACATATAAATCTAATTTTAATTTTAACATAAATCTTTTTTTAATTTTAACATATAAATCTTGCTTTAATTTAAAAATATTGTGTGAGAATAATAAATATCGCTTTTTAACCGAAAGCTGGGTGCTGCCAGTTTGAGATATAACCCCTAACCCATTTTTTAAATTAAATTTTAAACTGCCAATATTTCTTTCACAACATAGAAAGCCCTGATTTATTGCTTTGGCAAACTTGTCCTGCTTAAACCAGAAATTCTTACCAAGATTTCGCTATTTCTGCATAACCAATGAGATATGTTTATTAAGGGTCTGCGTATCGTTTCATTTCTATTTCGTTATCATTCCGATATATAGAAAAAAAAATCACCGGAATGACGAGAGTTCCGTTTTTTATTTAAACTACGATACCGGTTAAAAGTTTTATAACGATATTATGTCGTAATCATTCCGATTACACTTTTTTTTTCCGATATCATATCGGTATGATGACGATATGGAAATGAAACGATACGCTGACCCTTAATGTTTATAAAGCTCATACATTTTTTACTCGAAAAGTTAGAGATTTCGCAGTAACAACTTATGAACTTTGTAATATATGCGATATATCCTAAACATACGTAGGGTGTTCAGGATATATCGTGTGTGTGTGTGTGTGTGTGTGTGTGTGTGTGTGTGTGTGTGTGTGTGTGTGTGTGTGTGTGTGTGTGTGTGTGTGTGTGTGTGTGTGTGTGTGTGTGTGTGTGTGTGTGTGTGTGTGTGTGTAATAAAAAGAAAAAGTTTTTTTACAAAAGCTTGAATAATGAAACGAATTCCGAGCCATCAGACCATCAGATTACTAGAAATCAACATTTTAAAAATATTTCCTTATCCAAGCCTACTAAACTTGACGGAAATAATGAGTGTTAAAAAAAATCATTTTACTCCGGAATACAAATATTTCAAGAAAATATTAATTGTCAGCGAAGGTCTAACATTGCGGAAGTCAAAAATGACTACTGCCTGAGTGAAAAAACTTTTAGAATGCGTGT
This sequence comes from Hydra viridissima, assembly GCF_058129835.1. Taxonomy (NCBI): domain Eukaryota; kingdom Metazoa; phylum Cnidaria; class Hydrozoa; order Anthoathecata; family Hydridae; genus Hydra; species Hydra viridissima. The sequence continues at coordinate 20,338,205 of NW_028324303.1, forward strand.
TTTTATATGGTATATCATGATAATTATCTTATTATGATAGATAAGATAATTTAAAACTCTAATTTGGTATAGTTTTTTTACTCTCTCGTAAAACAGCCATTTTTAACATCTGTCATAAACTGACGTCATCTAGAAAATTTTTGATTTTAAGACTGAGATAACAGGCGTTTCAGATTAAAATAATTGATTTTCTTTCTATAACCTGTGATTCTTTAATTGAATAATTGCCTAATTACCTAATAACTTAATTCCATGACGAACTTACGTATTAAAAGGTTAGTTACAGATTTCTCAAAAGAAATACCGGTTTTAAGGTATACGGTAAACTAAATTCCCTTTTCCTTCGGTAATCATCCCTAGGCAATCATCCCTAGGCAATCATCTCGAGGAAATCAATCCCCAATGTCGCCCACGGGGGTCCTTCGACATTCAATTTCTGGGATTGATTAATATTGCTTTATTTATCAAACCTAAAAAAAGTTTTATAAAAATGTCAAAACTGACGAGTTTTTGTCATTTTTTTGTGAGATTTTGAAAAGATTTGAATGTTAAGATAAAGAGAACTGGCTCGTAAAACAAAAATCAAAGCCCTAACAAAATCCCTAAAAAATATTAGCCCTAAAAAAATCAAAGCCTAAATCTTTTGACGCTACCTCCCAGAGGTAGCGTCAAAAGATTAAGGTTGTGTATGAAGAGATTGGAAAAAGTGGATGAAATTTTTAATGATAAAAGTATTGTTGTTTGAATGAATAGAAAAAGTTTTTTTAAATCTAAAAAGTCGAGCAATTGCTTTGTTTATCAAGGTTGTAAGGTGATAGGAGGAGGGGGGGGGGGGTAGTGTTGGTGCTTGGACTGCTTTAGTTTGGTGTATGCAGTATCTACACAGATCGAGTCAACCAAAACTACATAGAGACGCTTGAGAGCGGTATCAGCATCACATCAGCAGACATTCACTTTATCAGAATGTGAAAACCGTTGATTTTTGAAATCACTTAGCATGCATTTTTAAAATGTAAATTTTGTGTATGCGTATTAGAAATATTTCTGAACCAAAAAATAATAATTGTCAGATAAAATATCGTCCGTTTATTCGACGACTCTTTACCTCCTCTATTAGCGTAGAAGAAAATCTAAACTTGTCTAGGGTTGTTCAACTGAGCCGATATTTGTTGTTTATAAATCCAAATGCAGCGAGTAAGAAGCACGTGGTTAATTGTTATAACCACATCTTTAAGGAAGTTCAAGTGCCTCTTATGGCATTTCTGTGGGCATTGGAGTTCATCTTTTTTAAACTTAAAATAAAAAAGCTGTATATATAAAACCAGAGCGCAAATCTGCAGATAACGTTCTAACAGAATGGCATTGATTTATAGACGAATCTTAGAGTTCTCACTATCCACTTTAAAAAAGAATGAATATAAAAGAAGCATGTTATTGCAACTCAGTCAAAGTTTTAGGTATCCATCTTCGTGTGGATATATTCAGCAAAGTAATGGTAAAAATTTGGATGTAGTTTCTTCACTTTCACACGTATCCAAGTATCATGGTGATCTATATGAGTTAAGTCTAATTGATCCAACAACTTTTTGGGGTGAAATTGGGAGAAAAAAATTAAAATGGATGAATGAATTTCATACTGTAACTGACTCTAATATGTCTGAAGGACAGCATAAATGGTTTCTTGGTGGAACATTAAACATTTCAGGTGAAAGTTATTGATTATATAAAGCATGGATTTATGTTTAATATCATATTCTCACAAACACACACATATACATGCATTTATATTATTTACATATATATTACATATTCATGCATTTACACTGTTTGTGTAAACTGGTGGATTAAAATGATCAAGTCAAACAAGCTTGCTTTAAAACTTTTATAACAAATTTGAAAAGTTTTTTCTCTTTGTTTTCTTATATAATGTAATATGTAATAGTATAATGTGTTATGTGATAGTTTAAATATAGCATACACATCTAGTTATTCAGATTGTATTTTATACTGGACTAAGTAATATTTTGTATTCTTTTAGTAAAAGTACCTATAAATAAAAATATTAAAGTAAGATGATTTTTAAAAAAGCGTTTATGAAATATTTTTGAAATATTTGTAAAGAGAACTGTCTTGATCGACATGCAAAAGAAGATCCAAACCGTGTTGCTCTTATATGGGAAAGAGATGAACCTGGAACTCATGTTAATGTTACTTACAGGTGTCTATTTTATGCATTTTGTATCAAAAAAAATTTAGCTTTGTATTTTTTAAAATATTTAGGTCAAATGTAAATAAACTTATCCAAAGTGATTTAATATTCTGGTGATGATGATGTGATTATTATATTCATTAAAATGTTCATTTATTTTTAGTGAACTTTTGGCCATGACCTGTCAAATCTCTAATGCTCTAAAACGAAAAGGTGTCAGTAAAGGTGACGTAGTGTGTTTATATATGCCTGCTTCTCCATTAGCTGTTGCATCCATGCTTGCTTGCACAAGGATAGGGGCTGTTCATAGGTAGGTGTAAAATAAAATTATTACTCTAACTTGTTTTTCACAGTTAATTTTTGTATTTAAGTCATTTGGATTTCATTTGAGTAAAATAAATTGAGTTCAGTTTTTGTAATCCTTTATCTTTTTCTTTTTTCTTTCTTCTTTTTTTTTTAAGTCATTACAAATCTTCTACAGTTACTTTAGTCAATGTTTTTAATTTTTACAATTTTATGTAAAACAGAATAGTTTTTGCAATTCAGAGGCTTAAAACTTTTCGATGAATGATACAAAAATTTACCCTAATAATTAATAAAGTAGGTTTCACAAAAATTTCTGTAAAGATCAGTTTTAAATTTTAGTGTGGTGTTTGCTGGATTCAGTGCAGAAGCTCTTGCTGCAAGAATAAATGATGGTACAATACTAATACATGGAAAAATTATAAATTAGTTATACATTTTTACATGAAACATTAACATTGATGTAATCAAAAAATTTTTCTCTACTCATTTTACAAATAAAATTATCTTTGAAGTGTAATAAATTTTATGAGTTTTTATAAATTACTTACAGCATCTGTAAAAACTGTCATCACAGCAGATGAAGGTTTTCGAGGTGGTAAGAAGATCCCCTTAAAGCAAACAGTTGACATTGCTTTAAAATTGTGTCCAAGTGTTACAAACGTTTTTGTTGCTCAAAGATCTGGAATTGATGTACCCATGGTAAATGGAAGGGATGTTTATCTAAAAGAGGTTTGCTATTAATCTTTAAGTAAAATAGAATGGTGTTTTACTTAAAACTTGAACTATTTATTATTTGATATTTAAACTCAATATTTTATCAATATTTTGGATGCAATGCAATCAATATTGACAAGCATTATAGATGTCATTTTTGAAAAGTAAAAGATTTTTTTTTTAAATATTAAAAACTTCTTTTTGTTTTTAGCTTTAGTATTATAAGTTGAAACAACGGTTCTTAGGTAAATATTGTTGAAAGGAAAGCATAATGAATACATGTAGGCAAAATCCTTTTTCCAATTTTTTTTTCATTTTCACAAATGTCACTTTGTCCTAAACTAAACCTCTGATATTGTAATTTTGAGTTTAGTCACTTGGAATTTTTTTATGCACACTGATATTTTTGTGCTAAAATTTCATTGGTCATTACTAAATTTTGAATAACAAAAGGAGAAATTTTCCAAGTTGTTTTTTCAGAATTTTTGTTTATGGTAGAAAGCTGTAATGAAAAACTTTGTTGCAATGGCTGACTGCTTGTATCATTTACCATTTGCCACTTTTGTAAAGATTTATTATCTTTTGATTCATTATCTTAGAGGAAAGGGGTTCAGTCAGATCAACTAAATCAGCCATAGTATAGAATGGAGAGTTTGACTGTGCAGAGTTGTATTAACTTTGTATATTATTGTTACAAGAGAATTTAACTTTCTAGGCAATGGCAACTGAAAATACCTTTTGCGAGCCTGAAGTAATGGAAAGTGAAGATACAATGTTTATATTATACACATCAGGCAGTACTGGAAAGCCAAAAGGTGTAGTGCATACACATGCTGGATATTTGTTGTATGCTATGCTAACACATCAGGTTTGTTTTACAATTTTTCCAAAACACATCATTTGTTTACATATTATTTTTTTATTGCCAGTCCCCAATATTGAAGCTATTATGAATGATTTATATATATATATATATATATATATATATATATATATATATATATATATATATATATATATATATATATATATATATATATATACAGTGAGAGAAATAAGTATCCGAACAAAAGATTTTTTTATGGAAAATAAACTTTGTCAGGTTTTTTTCGAAAAACATGTTTTTGATAAATACTTTTATAATTATTCTAAAAGCAAATTTAATTACGATTTTATGTTGCAAAAAATTAATCAAAGGTAATTAACTTGCGTTGCTAAAATTTAACGATTCCCGAAGGAGTGTTAAAACTTCAATGAAAAATAATTATCCGAACATGTTGTTTTGTAAACGAAGTTTTGAAATTGATTATTAAAAAAAGTTTTTAAACCAATGGTTTTAGAAATATTGTTGTTTTACGAGTAATTTTTAATAATTGACTGATATTTTTTTAAATTCATTTGATTTACCATTGATATCATCAAGTATGGGAGTTAAAACCAAGGAATGGTCCCAAGCTCAGCGCAATTTGGTTATTGACTTGTTCAAGCAAGGTAAAACGTTTAGGTCGATAAATAAAGCGACTGGAATGGCATTAGGAACCATCAGCAATCTGGTTAAAAAGTATAATATGTTTGGATATGTGCAAAATCAGCCCAGATGCGGAGCAAAGCGTAAAACAACATCAAGAATAGATCGACAAATTGTAAAGATGGTGCAAAAAAACCGTTTTTTTATCAGCACCAAAAGTGTCAAGCCTCCTTGAGAAAGATTTTGGGTTAAAAGTGAGCTCATGTACTATTCGAAATCGATTGAAAGAAAGTGGATTCAAAGCAAGAGTTCCACGCAAGAAACCATCCCTTTCAAAAATCCATCGAAAACGAAGACTTGCATTTGCTAAAAAATATGTAAATATGCCGGTATCATTCTGGAGGAAAGTTTTGTGGACGGACGAGTCAAAATTTAATCTTGTGAAGTCCGATGGAGCTCAAAAAATTTGTAGAAAAAAAGGGGAAGCATTCACACTCAGTTGTATTCGAGGCACAGTAAAATTTAGTGGAGGCAATGTTATGGTATGGGGATCGATGGCTTGGAACAGAACAGGAAAACTGGAGTTTATTGATGGAATTATGGACTCTGAGGTTTATGTTAAAATTCTCAATAAAAATCTTCTGGCTTCAACTAAAAAACTGCGATTAGGAAAGCATTTTATCTTCCAACAAGACAATGACCCTAAACATACGTCAAAGAAAGCAAAAGAGTTTTTCATCCAAAAGCAAATTGAGTTACTTGAATGGCCTGCGCAAAGTCCAGATCTCAATCCAATTGAACATCTCTGGGCAATTCTGGATAAAAAATGTGGCACACGATGTCTAAAAAGAAAAGAAGATTTAAAAATCATGCTCCAAGAAGCTTGGGCTGATATCGACTCAGATACGACAAAGAAATTAGTTGAATCGATGCCATGTCGACTTGGAGAAGTCATAAAAGCTAAAGGCGGTCCAACTCGATATTAAAAAGTCAAAAAAATAATTACTCGGAGAAACGTTAATCTTTAAGCCTTAATCTTTAAAATTTTGTTCGGATACTTATTTCTCTCACTGTGTATATATATATATATATATATATATATATATATATATATATATATATATATATATATATATATATATATATATATATATATATATATGTATATATATATATATATATCTATATATATATGTATATATATATATATATATCTATATATATATATATATATATATATATATATATACATATATATATACATACACACACACACACACGCTGTATATGTACAAACATGCTTAACTGCAAAATTATTGCATCACTTATACATTTCTATTTACTTTAACTGTCATCAATATTATCATATATTTTGACAAACATATTAAGAATGGAACACATGAACAAAATTATTTCGATGATAGTTATAAAATTGTGATGACAGTTAACGCACCACTTACACATTTCAATTTATTTTAACCTCTTATAGCCCACTTTAATTTCTTGTTGTGTAAAAAACATACTTTTTTTAATTTTAGTCACTTATGATCCTACTATAATGATGAAATTAAAAAAAACATTTGTTTTATTTTTTTTGGGTCAATTTGGAGTTTGTTGCTTTTAGGCAACAACGGACGCATAAAGTACTAAAATAATTTTTTTTTTTAATCTGATATAATAGTGTTTTACATGAAAAACCATGTTTTCTTTTATCTCTCTAATTTTACATTTTATTTAGAGAAATGTATTAAAAAATTTAGGGTTCATGAAAAGTTTTAAAACAGTTGAATGTTGGCGTAAAACAGAAACGGACATTACACTTGGAGCACTTTACCTTAAAGAAACCATTACAACCAGGATATCTACATCTTCCTTTCTTATCTGTAAACTCTGGCCAATGTTCGTAACCATCATTTCGAATGAGTTTGTTTGGAATTGGCGCTGCAAGACCTCTTTTTTTCTTTGCATTATAGTTCAGATCAACTGATGTTGAAGGTCGTTCTTTTCTGATTGACCTTTTCCCTTGCATAATCAATGATTCGGCAATTGACATTTTGAAAGATTTTAATGACATTTTTCTTAATGACATTATCATTTGCTAAATCTTTTCTATACAAAATCCATGCTTGGACTACTGAAACATCAAGAAAATGCCAGATTAGCCGATGATACCTCTTTTTTGAACGAGCAGGAATACGATAGTAGCTCAATAGTCCATCTAAAAGATTGACGCCTCCCATGCATTTGTTATAGGTGGCGATTGCAGAGGGACAATCAACCAAAATCTCTTTTTTTTCTTTTTTATCCCATCTTTTTACTTGAGTTATTGGAACTACTGATTCATAAGTAGTGAGTATATTAACAGATCTATTATCAAACCACTTAATTGCACAAAGCTCAACCCCATTATTTTGGCATATTTTTATTTCAACTGAACCTCTTCCTTTATTTTTCATATATTTGTCAGTTGGCATTTTGCAGTCAGTAATCCTATTAGGGCGCACAGTCCCAACTAAAGCAATTCCTTGATTGAATAATGCAGTTGCTAATTCAACACCTGTGTACCAGTTATCTATAAACAATTTATGTCCATTGTGTCTCGGAATATTTTGTAGCAATTGCATAACAATAGTTCCTGAGGCTTTAAGATCAGATTGACCTGTGCATGCAGAAATGGAGCCTGTATGGATTTCAAAGGCATAAATAAGGCCTTCTTGATTTGTCAGGATGTAAAGCTTGTAGCCCCACTTTTTAGGCTTTTTAGGATTATATTGCTTTAATCTAGATCTCCCTTTAAAAGGTACAACTTGTTCGTCAATGCATAACATTTCAGCTGGAACAAATAATTTGAAACATTCTTTTAAAGCATCTATTAAAGGACGAATTTTAAAAAGTTTGTCTGGACAGTTTTCTGACATATTCAAATTATTATTGCAATGCAAAAACCTCTTGATACGCTCAAATCGTTGAATGTTCATAACATTTGCTATGCGCTCATATTGAAGAAATATGTCCCAATATTCGCGTGTACCAGGCATTTTTACTATTGACATTAAGAAAAGTATACCAATAAATACTTCCAACTCTTCTGATGAAAAATTAAGAGGTTTAGTGATGTCAAATTGGACTGCGTATATGTTACTTTCTTCTACGATGCGCATGATGAGATCGTAACTTATGATATCTCGAAAATACTCTATTGGCTGCCGCACAGGCAATATTCCAAGAGTTGGAATCCCAGTGAAAGGAATTTTTTTGACAGAAATATTACATGGCTCTTTTATTTTCCATTCCAATGGTTTAGACTTTTTTGACTTTAATTTGGTTTCAATAGCACTTGTTTTTTGGATTGGAGCAATGTTTGCTATTGGAAAAAGTTGGTCATTATTTTCCAAAAATGAATCATCAAACTCTGTTTCTAGTTCCAAATCAGCATCTAACTCTATTTCTGGTTCCGAATCAGTAAGTTCACAATCTAATTTATTATCATTTAGTACAACTGTTTTATCACTTTCAAAAGATAAATCACTTTCCTCTGATACTGCAGGATTTAAAATTTGTCTAGGTAGAACTGATTTTAGTTTTTGACCATAAAATTTATAAGTATCCATCTAAGTAAGTAAAAAATAATACCTATAATAATGTCGTTTATTAGATGAATTTAATGTAATAGACTTTCTGTTAATGCGCAATGTTGCCTGAAGTCAACAAAACGTGTTTTCAAGCAAAACTTTTCGGTTTAATTTTTTAAGCGGGTATGCGCAATGTTGCTTTAAAGCAACGAAGGTTTAGATTAAATTTAAAAACTCGTTTGATGAAAAATTAATATGAAAGATATATAAGATCACATTAAATATGTTATTAAACAAATTAGTCATTTTTTGAACTGCAAAAAGATGATATATTTCTGAAAAATAAAGATTAAAAAACTTACCTTATTTACAAACACGCAAAAATTGAATCTTTAAAAATTGAAAAGCTGGTTAACTTGAGAATTCAAAGAATAAACTTTGGTGTCTGTTTATTTTGATTGGTTAAATACTGAACTAAAGTCATCAGCATTCTTTTTATTATAAAATATTACTTTAATTAAACTTTTAAACCATTTTTTGGTATGTTGACTACAGGCAACTCGGGGCTACAAGAGGTTAATTGTGGTCAATATTATCATATAGTTTGACAAACATATTAAGAATAGAACACATGAACACAATTATTTCAATGATAATTATAAAATTGACTTTGAGGGTGGTGAAACAAAAAACTAAAACCAAAAATATGGCTCATTTAACAAAATAAGGTAAAATGATTATTATTGCTATGCACATTGATCAGCTTAAATTGAAATATTTTTGACTTATCAATAACTTGTATTACCACCTCTTGATGTTATTACAGCCTGACATCACCGTGGATTACTTTCAATTAGAGATCTAATCATTTCTTGAGGGACATCTTCCCACTCGCGGATATGACTTTGTTGCAGCTTGTCTAGGCTGTTAGGTGGTGGATGTTGGCTTCTAACACAGCATCCCATTATGTCCCAAAGATGCTCTATTGGGTTCATATCTGGACTGCAAGCTGACCACTCCAAAACTTTTATATTAAGATTGTTTAAGTATTCAGTAACAATATGTACTGCATGTGGTCTAGCATAATCCTGCATAAGAAGGAATCCATCCCCAATGTACAGTGCAAAATAGTTAAATTTGGAGACTTTGTGCAGTAGTGAACCATTCTCTCAGTGTTTGAAACATTAAAAATCGGTCCTCCATGGCATTGGTAGCTCATAGTCTGCCTTGGCCAAGTTGTCTAGCGTGATCTTTTGTCTCTACAAACCTTTGTAGAACCCTACCAACTGTTGTATGAGACACTCCAAATCTTCTACCAAGTTTGCGATTTATTAATCATTGATTGGATAAAGAAACTATTGCAACACATTCATCACTATTTAAATTTTGTCTAGAATGCTGCATTAGGAACAGATGTGTTGCTCAAATGACAGTTATCTATTCTACTGTTAAAACAATTTAAAAGCAATGCATACTTTTCTTCTAGAAGTGCTACTTATGAAAAGCTTCTATAATTTCATAAATTAAATAAGGGAAACAGAATAAACATTACTATCATCTTTATAATTGATAAATCCAGGAAATACATAATTATTAATGGTGCACTAATTTTGCGGTTAAGTGTGTGTGTGTGTGTGTGTGTGTGTGTGTGTGTGTGTGTGTGTGTGTGTGTGTGTGTGTGTGTGTGTGTGTGTGTGTGTGTGTGTGTGTGTGTGTGTGTGTGTGTGTGTGTGTGTGTGTGTGTGTGTGTGTGTGTGTGTGTGTGTGTGTGTGTGTATAATAACATAAACATAGATCCTGGCTATTAATTATCCTACCATTTAACAAAAACTTTTTAGTTATTAATAATTGTCATTTTTAATTCATATTAGGTTAATTAAAAATTATTAGGTTAGTTTAGGTTAATTAAAAGCTTTTGCATTTTAGAGATTTGCTTTTAAAATATTCTCAATATTATTTATATTATTAGTTGTATGAATCAGTAAATTTCTTGATTTTTTTCATGTTGTTGTCATCTTAGAACGAAGTTGATAGAAATAAAGTTCTTTTAACCAATGATGAGAAAATTTAGAGAGAGATGCCAGTACTTTAAAACTCATTTAGTATATGCCCTGTCATTATGAAGATAAAATTAAATATATACTATGGAGATAATGTAAAATAGTTTTGTCAAATTTGTAAAATAGGCTGGTATCTTAAGAAAGTTATGTCTTTTTAAAGTCTTTTAAGTTTAAAAGCATATAATTTGATATTGAGAAATTTGACCAGGTCATAGGTATATTGAGTTATCATTTAAACTCATCATATTTCATAAAGTATGCGGTTTTTTTTTATTTGTATATATAAATCAAATTTCTTTTCATTTTTCTTGATTGCTTTTAAGAGGTTCTCTTTAAATAAATTGAATAAGGGGATTAAAGTAAAATCATCATTTTTTATATTACATACCATAATTACAAGTTCAAATATATATTTCATTTTTTCATTCTTGACATAATCGTTTTTTTATGTTTAAAACTAACAATACGGATACTTAATTAAGTAGCTGTTGTAAAGTTGCTGTAGCTGTAGTAAAAGTAGTTGTAGTCTTTGCAGTGGATTTTAGAGTTTGTTTTTTTTTTTTATCATTAAAATGGCCAATGTTTTTATTTTTGCGATAATCAAAAGTCAGTGAAACTTTTTAAACTGTAGATAGATTTTGCATTCATCCTTTGTATGATTATTTTGCATTCATCCTTTGTATGATGATGCCAAACGAGAAAAAGAGGATCACAAAGAAGATGTGTAGATATTGACAGGGTTGACCAAGAAAGTTAACATGCTGGTGAATATATTAAATATTTAAAAATGTGTTTAATATGCTCTTTCTCAAATGTTTTATATTACAGCTAGTGTTTGATTACAAACCAGGAGACATACATGCTTGTGTTGCTGATATTGGATGGATTACTGGTCACTCCTATGTTGTATATGGACCTTTAGCAAATGGAGCAACAACTGTTCTTTTTGAGAGTGTCCCAAGCTACCCAGATCCAGGACGCTACTGGGAAATGGTAGAGCGGCTAGGTATCAATCAGTTTTATGGTGCACCAACAGCTATTCGCTATTTGCTCAAATTTGGAGATGAATATGTTAAAAAGTACAATCGCTCTACACTGAAAGTTTTAGGTTCAGGTGAAAATTCTTCTTTAAGTTTTAAAAAGTTTTTTGTAAAAATCATTGTTTCATTGATCTGATCGAGAATAAAATTTTCCTTTTAAAGTTTCCCAAATAATCAAGAGAAGAGTTTCTTATCTTTGTTACTGGAAACATGAACTAAGTTTTTGCAGATAGCGTTTTTTATCTGCAGAAAATACTTTCTCCTATAAACAAGTAGAGTGGAATGAGACACCAGAACCTTTTAATTAAGCTTTTGTTTTCTATAATTATTGTTTCTTTATATTCAGTTGGGGAGCCAATAAATGATGAGGCTTGGCATTGGTATTGTGATGTAGTGGGAGATGGAAAATGTCCTGTGGTTGATACTTGGTGGCAGACAGGTAAATTGCCTTTTCCAGTTTGTGTTCCATTTGAAACTGTTGTAGGATTTTGTCAATGGAAATTTTTTTTGTAACGAAGAAACTGGTGGAATACTCATGACACCTCTGCCTGCTCCGGAAAATGCACTTGTGAAACCTGCTTGTCCTGTGCGTCCTTTTTTTGGAGTAGAGCCTGTTCTTCTTGATGACAAGGTTCTTTCATTCATTTAGAATAATTTTTTTTAGGTTTGCATAAAACAGGTTATGAATAAACATTTTCCCATTAAATAACAACTTAATACTCAGTAAGTTAAGAATGATACAAGGATTGCATGACAATTTCTTGTGAAAAATAGCAAACATCGAAGTTTAAACTTTTCTGCAGCACCTAATGTTTGGATTTGTAGTGCCTAATTTATTTCTCTTTTGTATTCAACATTATTTTTTGGGTTGTTAACTGATGTTTGACAATAACTATTTGATTATTAATCTTAGGGTAATGTGCTACATGGGAATAATGTTAGAGGAATGCTATGTATAAAGAAATCAATACCAGGAATGTCACGAACTCTGTTTGCAAGCAAAGAGAGGTTTTTTGATGCGTACTACAAACCTTTCCCAGGTATTTTTTTTAAAGTAGATTTTTCACACTGCTCGATGGAAACTCAGTGGTGAATTATCTTTGTTTTTATTATATTTTATGTTAAATATTTCATTTGTGTTGAAAATTTTTTTTATTTCAAAATGTACAACAAGAAAATATTTTAGGCTATTACTTTACTGGAGACGGAGCAATGAGAGACTCTGATGGTCATTATCATATAACTGGTAGAGTTGATGATGTCATCAATGTAAAGGGAATTAGATTGGGAACAGCTGAAGTTGAAGATACCCTTGTAAGTACTTTTGTTATCTGTTTAGAATCTTGGTTCATTAAAAAAAGAAAAAAACTGGAATCCAAATAGGAATTGTTTTTTTTTTTGTTTTTTGTTTTTTGTTTTTGTTTTTTTTCTAAAAAAAAGGCCTTTTCAAAAAAAATGGATATAGAACATACTATTGCTTCTTCTTTTAATCTATTCAATTTAAAATTGATTCTAAAAAGCCAAAAGATTAGATAGTGGGTGGCGAAAAGTTGATTTTTAATGTTTGTTGTGCATCAGATATGTTTTTAGATCAGTGATATTAGGTAGAAGTTTTTGGGGTACAGCTAATTAGTCTTTTCTTTCTTATAACATTTCAAAAGAAGTATTTTTTAAAAGTCTTTTAAAAGCGATTTTTACCATTGAATGCCGTACTTTTTATCTGCTTTTTTTCTGTTTTTTAAATTCTTACAAAATGTTCTTGAATAAAATGTTTTTGATTATTAAAGACAACTATTTGCTTATGTTAACAATTTTGTTACATGTAGTAATTTTTTAAAAATGTAACAGGACCATCATCACTCAGTTGCAGAGACTGCTGTTGTTGGATATCCTCATGAGATGAATGGAGAAGGTACAAAAACTTTTATGTTTCTACTGGAGAACTTTTGTATGAAATGAGCATTTTTTAGTCAAAATTGATGATTATTATAACTACTGTATCATTTTAAAATTAAGACTCGCAAGTTTCTGAAATCTCTCACAAACTTATTCTAGTGGTAAATTCATGTTGCCTTACTTCAAGCATTTGTGTATTTACTAACCTTAGGTGTGTATGCTTATGTCACACTAAAAGAAAATGTTACTGAAGATGAGGATGTCATTAAAAGCGAGTTGCGTTTAATGGTAAAAAAAGCGATTGGATCTTTTGCTGTTCCAGAAATGATTCAGGTATTCTTTTTATCTGCTAAGTTGTTGTTGGTTTTTACACTTTCTGATTTATTTTTTACTATATTTGCATAAATTCAATTTTATTCAAAAGATTGGCTTAGAATTTCGTTATTTAACAAAAATGGCCTCCACTGTAAAGAATGTTTTTTTTTTATTTATACTTTTGTAGCAAATGTATTGAAACATTGGCCAAGGTTAAGAATCTACCCTGAAAGCCAATATGAAACCTCTTTACTTTATTATATTTAATTATACTTTATGTAAATAACAAAAAACCTTTTTACCAAGATTATGTGCCGGTCCCATAAGATCAAAACAACCTGAATATTGTTATAAATAAAAAAAAGAAAATCATTTTTGTCGAGGGGGGCGCCCATAGTGCGTTTAAATTTAGATAATAACTTGGTGTCATGTTTACAACAAATTTTATATATATATATATATATATATATATATATATATATATATATATATATATATATATATATATATATATATATATATATATGTGTGTGTGTGTGTAAAAGAGTAACATATCGTGTGTATTTAGATTAGCCCTGGTTTGCCAAAAACTCGTTCCGGAAAGATCATGCGTCGCATTTTACGTTGTATTGCTGCTAATCGTATAGATGACATTGGTGATGTAAGCACCCTTGCTGAGCCTGAAGTTGTTGATTCTATTATAAAGCAGCATCTTAAACTTTTGGAATCCACTGAAATAAGTAAATCATCTAATAAGTAAACCATCAGAAAAGTCATTTTACTCTCCAGGAGTTTGTTTTTTTTTATGAACATTTTAGTCAAAGTTTATTCCTAATTGGTACCTATCGGATGATAACATTTAATTTGGCCTGCAGTTTTAGATTAATTTCTTGACACCAGAATCAGTTTGAAACATTGCAATTACATTCAAAATACACGTTTTTTTTTTTATAAGCATATGAAATTTTTGAAACAGGCTCGGGTATGCTTAAGCAAAAAGTTAAAAGAAATATGCTTAAGCTTAAGCATATTTCTTATAAAATATGCTTATTTCAATACTTTTTTAAAGTGTGCGCGTTACTAAAAGTTAATGGGTATAAGAAAAATAAAAAGTTGACTTAAGCTCTGTATTTGCCTTGGTTTTAATGTAGCTGAATTAATGTTATAGTATAATAATAAAAAATAAAACATATATACTATATACAATTGTTATCAATGAAATCAAATATAGAACTTAGAAATGAAATAAACATTTTAAATATGGTTTTAAATAAACTACACATTAAAAGTGAGAGAGAAAAAAAAAAAGAGAGAAATAAAGCACTTCAGAGCGTTATGCTTATTAAAAAAAAAGAACATGTATTACGAATTTTCTCTTCTTTAAGAAAATTTATAAGTTATCTATAAACTTTTGTTAATTGAAAAAAAAGAGGTTTCTAAGTCAGAGACCTTAAGAAAGCGTGTGCACGAATTTTATAAAACGCATAATGGTGAAGGGGAAAAATTTACTGCTGACTATTTTAAGGCAGAATTTGTACCAAAATCAATTATCTATACTAAAGAGAATGTCAAGCCCTTAAAAGAAATCTTTGACCAGAGGACAGAATTTCTCAAAGACAAGCAGCCCAGAAGTTTGCTTGTAACAGTAAAACGCTGGCAACAAAAACTGAGATCCATTCGCAAGAACAAAATGCGAAAGACTGAAAATTTTCAAAATCGAGCTTTCATCTTAGATGACGAGTCATCTTACTTTAGCTCATACTAGCATTGATGGTAACAACAGACTTTATGCAAGCAATATAAATGACACCTCTACAAATGTAAAATATAAATCTATTGCTCTTATAAAGAATTGCCCTCACTGTCCTCCTAAAGTTTAAAAAGCTTGTATTAAAAGGTTATCAAAAACTTGACAGCATTAAAGGAGAAAGACTAAAATCCTATTTGTGTCAGCATCTCTTAGATAGTTTGTTTTTTAGAATAAATTCTTAAGAATTAGAACAAGAAAATATGTCATAATATAAACTTTATTCAATCTATAAACATTTTTTTTTTGTTTTGTTTTTTTTTTACTTAAAAGAACTTGCAAAAATTGAAAAAAATCTTTTAAATATATTTCTCAAACTTATAGATATCACTCGATGAAAATGAGACTGTAAAGTAAGTTGGTATTGTTCTTGTTTAAGTCGTCTGCATAGGATTTATCTCTGAAAATTTTAGATTTTGATAGTTGTATCACCTCGTCGGTTTTTCTCCGATTCAGTGCATTGAGACACGAGCCGAAGCTCTATTCTTGTTCGCCTAAGATTATCCAGAGGTAATTATCATTGCTTTCTAGCACGGATTCTGACTTAGAGGCGTTCAGTCATAATTCAACAGATGGTTGCTTCGCACCACTGCCTTTTCAAGCAAGTGCAAAAGAATGATCAAATCTTTTTTTCCTTCTCTAAACTTCTTGAAGCTTCTTAATGATTTTTAATCTTCCGAAAAGTCTAAACTTACCTGAAAAGATTTTTTGTCTTCTTGGAATAACGTCATCAGATCTCATCAATAATTCAAAACTAATCGAGAAATGTTAACTTTCAGTTTCAGTTTCAAAAATGATCGAGACCTGACTAACACATATAAGCTCTGTACACCATCAAGATCGATTCTTTAGAGGAATAAGGTTACACTGGATTTGAGTTGTGTAAGCTTCTCAGACAATCGTCACAAACTTCAAACAAAATCCTTCAAAAGTCTTGAATTGGTTTAAATTAGTGAAGATTTGGAGGGTTTTTGTTTTCCTCAAAAAAATTTACTTTCTTTCTATTTTTTCTTTCTTTCTTTCTTTCTTTCTTTCTTTCTTTCTTTTCTTTCTTTCTTTTCTTTCTTTCTTCAATTTCAAGGTTTTTGACTTATAAGTCTAATCACTACCAAATTTCTTAGCAACCAAAATTTCACTACCAAATTTCTTAGAGAATTACGATCTCACAATTACTTATTTTCACCATTTTAACACGTATTTAATTTGATTTTTCAAAATCGAATTCTAAAGAAAAAAAATGCTACTTATATTAATTTGTATATACATAAATATTTTTGCAGTTGCAATTTTAAGAAATCTCAGACATTAACGATTGATGGCAAAAAAAATCTAGTTTTTTGTTATTAACCGTTTTATTGGCTGAGAGCATGAGCATTTCGGGGAAGGTTCTCTGTATTGTGATTGGTTCTTTGTATTGTGATTCTGAATTTCAAATAATTCTTTCATGATGATTAAGACAAAGCGATCTTTGAATGTTCCCTTAGCTTTGATTATCAGCGCATTCAAATTTTAAAAGGTTCTAAAAACTTTTTGAACCAGATGCTCAAAAAATCTCAAACCAAAATAAAATTAGACCTTTAATTTGTTGTACCATTAATTGCTCAGCCTGTGGAAAATATAAAACTGTATGAAGCTAGATTGTCATTTTGGAATTTCAAAATGTATGTTTTGTAAACAAATATAATATATTTTTTCATATTTACCCCGGTAACTCGAACACCGGTTAATTCAAACTTATATTATGTCGAACTGTTTTCTTTTGTCCCTTGAAAACTCAATATGGAAAAACTTCGTATAAATCGAACATTCATTGCGTCAAACATCTCCTTGGTCCCTCAAAGTTTCGACAGGGATTTTGTTGCGTATTAATAGTTTATATCTTAATCTTTATATCCACTGGAGTTAGTTTTATATCTTTATATCCACTGGAATTACTCTAAAAGGACCGTTAGATGCAATTCAAACAAAATTTGAAATGTTAACACTTTATTAGGTTTTTAACCTATTTAATATTTGAAACGATAAGTCGATAAAAAGTAATTAAACTAAAAAAAGCCGAGTTGCAAAAAAAGTCTGTTAATCTTCTAGATTATAACGCCCTAAAAAAAACTTGACACATTTTTTCCTAAAGATGGCGCCTGACACGGGGGTTTACATTTTAATCCATAAAAAATCATTTTATATTTGAGAAAGCATAACAAATTCGAGAACATGTTTATTCTCAAATAGATACACAGCTTTATAATTCGGGTCGAATTATTTGTTTACACTATAGACGTAAATTTATGTTACGTATTTACATTATATAGATTTTAGTCTGATATTTTTATTGCTAGATGCAGTGAGGTGTTAACTCGCTAACAAATAGAAAATTTAAAACAGAGTTCAGAGAGAAATTAAACTTTAAGATAGAACTCTATAAAAACAAGCGAGGTGATAATCAAACAGATTAACGAAAAGTGGCGCAGGTTTAAAAGCGATTAGTAAACCATGCAGCTAATTGAACTCCACCATAGGAGAACAAAGATGCGAGTCATTTTCTGATTAAAATTTTTTAAATGCTTTTCAAGTTACTGAATATAATTCATTTGAGTCAGCTTTCAGTAGGAGAAGGAAATTTGTGTTAAGATAATTTTTTTTTATTAAAAAAAAAAAAAAAAAAAAAAAAAAAAAAAAAAAAAAAAGGAAGTTATGACGACATAGGCGACAAAACAAATTTAGAATTTCCTTTAACGCAACGACATAAAACCACTGATTATATTAAGCACATGTACTTAATGACTACATCATAAATTTACAAATTTATGGGGAAAGGGGGAAAGCACGCATATAAAAAACAAGAATCAATTGAAAAAACTGATCAAAACGTTTATAAATTACAACTTGGGTAGGAATGCCTACAATACAATAAAATCTCAACCAACCCACAAAACAGGTTAGGTTGAGACCTGTTATAAATTAACCACATAATTTATTCTTTTTTGTATGTTACAAACTAATGTACTAAATAAGTATAAAACTTCACCAAATGGAGGCTGGCGACATAAATAGTGACGGGCTTAGAAACAATTTTAAATTTATATATATAAAAAAACAAGTTTTCATCATTAAATCTGAGGATTAATTTTGTTTGATATTAAAAACAAAAGAACAAAAAACAAAAAACAACACGGCTTTTATTTACAAACACAGTTCTTTTGCTACAAAACGCCTAAAGAATGAAAAATCGGTCGAAGTAAACAAAGTTATTGGCCACGCACTGCTAACGTTTGCTTCAAAGCTGAGCTAACACTCAATAAAGTGCAAACCTCCTCCATGGCGTCTAATATATATACACAAGGAATTCTCCGAGAGAAAAAAATATCACTGAATACATTCAACATAAGATGTTAGTTTATAAATTAAATTTGAATAAAAGTCTCGTAAAAGGATAAAATATAATATAAGAAAAAAGCCAACTAAATGTGTTTTAAAACAATATAATACTCTTTTCAATAATATTATTATAATATAGTTGCGGCGTAAACTCTTCTAAGAGATAACACAATTTCCGCACAACGTAGCAAAAATAATATATTACAAAAAACAAAAAACAAAAAAAAAAACAAAAAAAACAAAAACAAAAAAGGTCAATAAATAGAACATTTTAAATAACAAAGACACTGAGCGACACCAAAACATTTTGAAATAATGTTCGATGATAAATTAAGATTATATTAGGATTTTCTGTCGTTAAAAATTACGAAACTTATGACTAACGTGCGAGCAAAAAAAAAAAAAAAATCAACGTGATATTTTCAGTCAGGATTAAGTGACGCGAATTTCTCATCAGAAGTTGCTAGTCAAGCTATATAAGAGATAAATCGAATACACAATACCGCTAACAACAATATTCAATAAAAATCATTATGAAGCTTTTTTAAGTCAGACATCGCGGAGCCCTGACCGATATCTTAAGATAACATTAAAAACTGCAACAAAGTAGGCTCGCACCATCACCGAAATAAAAACTCCATGCTTTTTATCAAAATTTATACGCATAAAACTTCGAAAAATAAAATATATAAATATAAATATATTTCAAACAAAAATTCTTTAACTTTGATTAATCGTAAATCTAGCGTTAGAACAAATATAAACGGGCGCATTTTTTTTCTGCTTACCCGGGGAATTTCGATGAAGAAGAGATAAGATCGTATTATATACGATCTCGTAAAATAATTTTTTAACTTATCGCTATACATAAAAAATTTCCTTTATAGAAAAAACAAACGAACAAAAAAAAAAGAACTCGAACTCACTAATTCAAACCACCGAATACTGGTAGGCGACGAAGCTTTTCGACTGGAGAGGGAGGGTTGGAAGAGCCGGAATCTGAAGGTGTTGTTGTGTAGCGTTCGTTTAACGTCGGCTTCATCCCTTGAAAACTTAATCCACCAACCATGGAAGTTAACGGAATATAGTCGCTGTTCCTAAGTTTGTTTATTTCGACCGAATTGCACGGAGATGGATAAGAGTTTTCCGGAATGACACTCATCGAGTTTTGTCCACACACAGCCAATGGATTCTGAGCAATATGCGAAGGTTCGTCAAAGAGAAACACATCACCGCCATAACCTGGAGATGTTGGCGGTGTCAGAGAATTACCAAACGGTGAAGGGGCTATATCGTGTGCAGGAGATGGAGGAATTGAGTCCATACTGGATATAGAGCAGGAACGACCTAGGCTAGCTTGGGCTAACTTTTTCTCCTCATCATTGTGTATAAAATGACACCTTGGTCCATAAGGACAGAAGCCAATGGTATGATACGTTCGACAGAACTCAGTTTTGTATTTAGGATGTCGATTTAATCCTCTAAGTTCATGAAAACCATGAGCAAATTGGCATTTATCGCCGTATTTGCACGCTCCATTTTCTTCGAATGGTCGACACAGTTCTGTCTTGTAACGACTAGAATTGGTAGAGTTTCTTTTTCTTTGTTGAGCGTCTAATTCTTCTTGGAAACTAGCACTCTGCGCCCTTTCGCGAAATGGCGAAATATTTCCCAAAAATCTATCTTTCGGCGAGGGAGGCATCGGATAAAAGCTAGAAGAACTGGGAGACAAAACTTGGGATTTTGTTATTTGTGCGCTTAAACTAATAACAGTCGTTGAGTTAGTTGAGTGACGTCGAGGAATTAGCAAATTACTCGGTCTTCGATCTTCCAATTTTTGACGTAAATCTAACATTGGTCGCTGTTTACTCTATAAAAAAACAAAAAACAAAAAAAAAACATCGGGAATAATTTTAAACGAGATTCGTATTAAAAGCTGCAACGATATGTCTTTCAAGTTAAACACATAAACTCATAAACGAACGTTGAAAGAATCTTATAAAAAAAAAAAAAGAAAAAAGAAAATAATTCAAAAGTATAAAGAAAATCGTAATGGCTTTACAAGTTCATATTTATGCTAAATCTAAATCTGTTTTTATCTTCTGCATTATATACTCGTTAAAAACATTCCCAAGAGAACCCTTCTAACTAAGTTATACAAAGTACACAAAAGTAAAACAAGAATAGTTTATCTAATTACATTCCCTGAGAGATTTGATTAGGTTAAAGGCGGCAAAATAACTGAAAGTATACGACGAAATTCGCTTTTTCAACTTAAATACATTCATTACCTGTTGAATAACATCACTAATATCATAAAACGCTGATACCAAAGCTGTACTCATTTTTTTTTTTGATTATTAAATAAAGGTTTCAACAACTACAAAATAAAGCCTAACACGTTCCACGCGTTGAAGTCTGTTTGAGACGATATAAAAAAACATTGACGAAAGGTTTTTGTGCGATATATAAAGGTTTATTCAGTGGTTAGAATCGAGAACAATACAATAAACAATCAGGCGTGACTAAGAATGCATGTCAATCAAATCCTTTTGTTTTATGTTTTGAAAGCATTTTTACTTAACCAATAGAAAGGTTAATAAAGATTTTCAATAGGTGGGAAAATGTTTTCGGAAAAACATTATAACGCTCTGCTAATTTAAGCATATCGATTTTTTTAGAACAAAAAGAATGAATATTTTACAGCAACATTTTTTTGTTTTTAAAATAGAAAAACAAAATTTTTTTTCACGTGTTTCAATATGCAATAATTTCAGAATTAGAAAATATTTTAAGTCAAAATTAGCAAACATGATTCAAAGGAGTCCCAATTATCTAGATAAACTATAACGATCTCCCGAACGAAGGTCAATTTGTTGACTTTTTGTGAGGTCGTCTGGTATTTCCAAAACAACTAAATGGATTAAAACTAGTTTCTTTTCATAAAATTGCGAAGATAAGTATGCTTGAGACGTGAGTTAATTTTGTAGAAATGTTGTTAGATGGTCTAATTTCTACAAGTAGATTTAAAAGATTAGAGCAATTCATAAGGAGACGTGAAGTCTAATCAAACAACTTCGACTTAACAAACAAATTGGGCGCCACTCGAACACAATCTTTGCTATTTAACAAAATGGTCATAAAAATTCTAGATCGAATGTAGAGATGAGTTATTCTGTCCGTAAATAAAATTCTGCAAATACTTGTGTAAGCTGAAATTGCCTGCGAAACTTTTATAGAAAACACGAAAAAACTAACCTCAAAAAATCATCTGTTGTTTTTTAACTTTATTCCTGCACCTTTTCTCAGGTTTACGACGCTAATCTCGAAAAAAAACAAAAATAAACTGCGGGAACTTGGATCACTCACAGTTTGTAGAAATAAAACGTTGCTAGAATGAAAGTACGTAGACCAAAACTTATTTATCAAGTCTTTAAAAAGCAACGTCATAGACGTTAAATATTTAGCAGAATTGTAATTTACGTTAAACGATTATTTAACTTTATATGCTGAGTTTAACAAAAGAAAATTTGATTACTGTTGTAAATAAGGATAAGAAGATTCGTTAGACAACTTTATACCTTCGGTATTTCGGAGAACCAATAAAAAATATTAAAGAAAAACATGATATTTTTCGGCATTGCAGTTTAAAAAAAAAGTAATACGCTTTGCATAATAGAACAGGTGCCCGTAGGGAATTAAGATCTAAATAAACGTTTCATTTTTATTTTCTGATTTGAGCATCGTGTTTAAACTTTTAACTTCTGGTCGGTTTAAAGTCGAAAGGTTGAAAAAGTATTCGGTATAATATTTGATGCAAAAGCAAAACGCCAAAAGAATATGGTTGCCACCTGTAATTGTAACTATAAAACCAAAATGCTGTTTATTCGGAAAATTCGAATTGAATTTCTATCTTTTTAAAATACTTTGAAATGGGTAGAAATGGTATCAGCCTACCGATGGAGATTGATGTAATAAATATGATGGATCAATACCATCCAAATTTTTATATTTCCGAACAAAATGGCGAATTATTAATTTGAACTTTATAATTAGGTATTATTCTACTCTTATTTTTTTTCCGAACGGCGCGAGTATTGCAAAGTAAATTTAATACACAAAGTTAATCAACCCGATCCATCAACAAACCTTTTAAAACTTGATCTCTGCAATTTGCTAAAAAGGTTTTTTTGCGGTTTTTGGTAAGATTTTGCGTCATTTGCCAGGACGAACGTTGATTTGCATATTTTTCAAACTCATCAGCTTTTGGAAATCAAAATGCGCATTCATTTGCATGTTTCGAATTTATACCGTGAAAGATGCAATAATTATGTCCTCCTATTGACATAAATCTTTAATGGATGAATTTTTTTTGCGATGAATATATAAAAACCTTATAACCCAAAGATTTTTAGAAGAAGAAAAAAGAAAAAAAATTTAACTGTTGTATGTTGAGCAAGAGTAAGTGACCATATAAAATGGAATTTTTTTTTTGTTTTTTTCGTACGTATACAATTTTCAAAGATGCGGCCCTTAAAATCTTTCAACAAGTATTTAAGATGAAGGATCTTCAATTCAAAAGTGTAAAATACGGGAGTTCTTGGAGCTCGAAGTAATCGTTATAAAATTCCTTTTAAAACGTAAAATTTCTCTAGAAATTAATTTCGTTGCAATCCTATCAAATGATCACAATTTTTGATACGGGTTCTTTAAACCTGGATTTAACTTTAGACCTGGATTTAACTTTCACAAAAAATTAGGGTTAAAAAATTTAAAAGGTCCTTTAAAATGTTGGTTAAATTTTTAATGAACCTTTTTAAAAATGAAAAAAAAAATAACTTTTGCATATTTCTGTGTAGTTATTTTTGTTTCTTTTATTTCTTCATGTTTTGTTCATTAAATAAATTTATAAGAAAAAGAAAAAAAAAGCGTTTAAAATAAATTAAAAAGAACTGTTGCGAGGCTTGGATACTAATTTACAAATGCCGGCAAAATAAACTCTAAAAAGATATTTCGTCTTGTAAATCGCTGATCGTTCTTATCGCACATAATTTTAAAGATGAAAACCCAAGAAGCCACTTGGAATTTCCTAATTTATATCATTTGTTACATACGGGTCCAGAACCATATCATTTAAATAACTGAGAGCACATATGCAGAATATCTTTTGTCTAGCCACTCTCTGCAATTATCTGAAATAAGATTGAAAAACACGCCAATAAAGATTTTTCTAAGCTTCTTATCAATAGCATTAAAAATACACTTATCTACAAAAACATTGTGCAAAAAAAAAAAAAAGCAAACAAAAAAATGCATTTCTGTACACAACCCCCCTCCCCTCCAAAAAAAAACAAAAAACAAAAATCGGTGCTCAAATATTGAGAAAATTCTGTCAGCGGTTTACTCGTATACTTTAATTTTTACTCGTATACTTTAATCGATGGCGAAAGATTAACACTTAAGAAGCTCTCTATAAAGTGTTCTTTGTGTAACATTACAGATATACAAATTTTCAGACTTATACAAAGAGTGGACTTACATACCATTTAAGTCGAGGTCACTTTTTTGACCCATTCTAAATGGATTAGTCTCAATTTATTGACCGGTGTAAACCGTAAACGTGTCTTTTACACATAATACAAAGAATGCATGCATATGCTTTCAGTTAAATGCCATCGTTAAAAAAATTTAGTCTTGAGCCAAGAAAGATCAGTTGCGTTTGCCGCCCTCCCTAATCCTTGTTTTGGGATTATGTATTAGGCGCCAGTTCGTTATGTTATAATTATATTGCGTATTAACATAAAAAGTGTAATTAAAATTTTGAGATTAAAAAAGATTTAAAAAATCAAAGTTGTACTGCAGAGAAAGCGAAAGTGAATCATATTTTAAACAATCCAAAATAAAGAGCTGCTTCCTGCTAATGAAATAATTTGTTCGGCGTTTCTATAGTATTAAAAATATTGATCTTGAAAAAAAGGCATGGGCTCGAAAATGTTTTAATCCGTTATTTTGAAGTTTCATATAAGGGAATTTTTTTGCTTTACTAAGAAGTGTAATCTGAGCTCGCACGTCATTCATTTTCTAAGTCTGTTCGAGTTTGTTCCGGCTGGAGTAATGAGTGGGTATTACACCACGGATTTGGATTTTGAATCGTGCCATAGAGGTATTTCTGAACATTTCGAAATAGTGACGTCAGTTTAAGTAATTGGAAATAAAACGCGGAAGTAAATCATCCCTCAAAATGCACAGCGAATCAAACTTTAGTCAATATTTAAAAATTCAGATTTAATACTTTAAAAAAATAATAAAAAAATAAAATAAAATAAAATAAAATAAAAAGGTCAGATAGCAGTAAATAAACAAATGATATTCGCAGAAATTTATAAAAACACTGCAATTAATGTTAGAAACAACAAGTCTCAGAAATCTGCGCTTTCTTCACTGTCTAAATCATCTGTTCCTGACCCATTTTCTGTCCCTTCGATAGTTCGGTCATTTTTCTCTGAAGAGAGAGTAGAGTTTTGATTCCAATAATCTGTTTGATTATCCGTAGACGAATTATGATTGCCTGTAAATAGAATGCAAGTTTTAATCGAGTCATAATTAATAGAAAGCATTTTCCATCCTTAAAATTTTTAATATTTCATTTCACTTCGCACAGCAGCACGGAACAAACAAAAAAAAAATGACAAAATTCATTTAACGACATTATACGAATGTGTTTAAAGAATCTATATCAACATGCTAGTTGAATAATTCTCAATCAGTTTTTTACTATAAATGATTCATTTAACAGTTAATGAGATCACTATCAAGATTTGGAGAGCGACGGGGCACACTTAGAATTAAATTAAATGGTATTAAATTAGCTGCAAATGCAAAACTTGAGCTCTCGTACAGTACCAAATGCACTAGATTAATATCACATATTGTCTCAGACAGTTAGATATAGTCTAAATACTGAGGCAGGGATTTAGAGGAATTTAAGTTTGAAAATTAGTATTGTACGCGTAAAAGAAAATTGAATATTCGATCCAGAATAAGTGAACTTCATGGAGTTGAAAAGTTCTATTTTTGTCGAAATTTTACAACCTTAACTTCTCTTAAAGCTGAAAAAAGGTTAAGAATTTGGTAAAGAGAGTCCAGAAAGATATAAATTATTGATAAGCCGCAGTTTCAAAAGAGTTTTTTGCCGTGTAGAGAAAACACAGAAACGCTTGATTTACTTATTTTAAAGCGATCATAAAAATCATATATTTATATATGATTTTTATGATCGCTTTAAAATTCAATTCGAAAATTGAAAAGATTTTGTGATTTGAAGTAAAATAACTCAGGTGAGTCAAAAAAAGACTAAAAAACCAAAGATTTCCGAAAGGAAACTTTATTCTACAAATTATTAATAAGTGCCCAGTTGAATCCAAATAAAATATCAGAAAAATGGTTTTTCCTCTATTTAGGGTAGTGTTAGATTCAGCAGGTGTCTGTCCATGATATTTTAAGAGCCCGATCACTTTTCTAATGAGACATAAAAAATTGTGTTTAACGAATAACATTTTGAAATACTTCGAGAAAAAAATGTTGAAAAGTCATTTGTGAATGTGTCAATAAAAAATTTGATTTTTGCGTTTTGGATGACTTTCATTTTCACCCAAACACCTCCGTACACACGTGTTTGATAGCGCAACATTTTTACTTCAAATTTGAATCCCTGTTCCTAAATACAGCTGATTTGTTACGTTTGGTCGGCGCATTTAATTATAGATTTTTAAATGTCTATCGCTAAAATTTTATTGCAGAGAGAAGTTTCAAAATACGTGTTAAATGCCAATGCTGAGCTAAAACTCCATAAAAAAAATCAGTGTTACGCATGCGTTGTAATACCTATTTTAAAAAGATTCCAATAGCCAATGACATTCATATTTTACACTTACATCATTCCCTTAAAAAAGTAAATAATTTAGCTTTTTTAAGAGAATAATGTAAATGCAAAAACGTGCAACAAACTGAATATTTTTTTTTTTTTAAAAAAAATTTTAATTTTTTGATTTAAGTCAAACTATTTTGCATCGGACTTTACTATTTAAGATTTCTAAATGAAACGTGAACAAAACTCATATGAAAAAAAAAACACTGACAATTTCGTCATTTTCTGGTGATAGCAGTTTTTACTTTTATTCACAATCACACATTTAAAATGTTTGGAGTAATTGAGACCAAAATGTACTTAAATTAGTGACACATTTTAGGCCTAAAAAATCTTTTTGGGGATTTTTTAATAATTTTGAGATAAATATAGTCGTGGAAATAAATCAGCTTCATTTTTTTCAGACTTAACTTCTACCTTCATTTGAACAGCAACACACAGGCTTCGTCCAATACAAGCAATCCTTGCACGTTGAAGTGAATCTTCCCAAAGAATTTTGATCTAATTTTAAAAGGATTTTTAAGATTAGCTAAAAACTATAAAATAGTAATGGAAAGAAAAAAAAATAATCACAAAAATATTTCTTTAGAAGATCAGGACAAAACTTTTATATGCTCAAATTTTTAGCATTACAATATTTGAGTCGCAGTTTTTTTGTTCAATTTTTCTTAAGATTTTTTTTATTGAAAAAAGGTTAAACGTGAAGTAAGTTACGTAAACTAAAAACTCATCTTGATGTTTTCAGAAACTCAGCCATATATTCGTGTTGAAATCAATAATACCCTTTATCTCAAATTTTCTATTTCAAACCCTGAGCTTGGTGGATTACAGTTTTGATTGTATGTTTCATTATCTGGAGCGATCTCTGACGAGCACGTGCATTTCAGAGCACTCTTTTCAATAAAGATTTTCTTTTTTTGGGAAATAACCTTTTTGCAGCCAAAGGTTAAATTTAAAAAGGGGTTCGATGAAATTTACATAGAAAACAAAAAGCGTCCATTTTAAAATTTTAATCAGAGCGTAACTGACCTTGTTTAACTCGTAAAATTATGGTTCTAAAATCAAAACCCAACTCATTGTGTGCTTCACATCTATACGTCATAGAATCTGTACGAGGTAACTTAAAGAAAAACAACAATTAGAAAAATAAATAAATAAAAATAAAAATAAAAAAAAGCATAAATAATTATCATCGAAGTTAACACTATTATGGCGAGAGGTCAAGAAAAGTGATCCGATTTCAAGACACACTATAAAACTGAACAAAATAATTAAAATCGTTCGTCAACTTTCCATTTTCAGATGTAATCATTCTTGACGACAGGAAATAATTCTCGCACGCTGAGAAATAATCGCTTTTTATAATCTTAAATTTATAATATAGAGCGAGAAATATTTAATTAGCTGTTAAAATTACCCTGGTGATAAGTAAACCACCGTTATGCCTGAGAAAAGAATAGTTGCGGGTATGGTCTAGAGGAACATCATTCATGAACCAAATGTGCAACGGGGAAGGTGTCCCTGATGCATTGCATTGCAATATTATCGGCAGATCAGATATTCCAACGAACGTTAACTCTTTTCTTGAAGATAGCATCGTTGGTGGCGCTAGCAAAACACAGAAATCAGTGTGAACTTTGGCGCTTTAACATTTAGGTTTACGTCAAAAGACCTGCTTTCACCGTTAGTACTACGTCAATTATTACTATTTATAAATATTTAAGCAATAACCAATCAAAATAATATTCAGATAATAATAAAAAAAAAAAATAAAAAAAAGTATAAACATCTCATCATTAAAACCAGAAGTTTAAAAAAGGAGATACTTCCGACTACAACTTCTACCGACGCTGCACTAAACCGCCCCCTGTTCATTGCGACGCACGTGTACTGACCACCAGAGGTATTTTGAGTATTTCTAAGAAACAAGATGCCAGATGTCATCAAAAAAAAGGAATCTGATGCAGGAAGCAAAAAACCATCCTTCATCCACGTAAAGTTAGCCAAGACATTTGAAATGCATCTCAAAGAATGGGAAGACCTTTCTAGTATTACGGAAGACTTCGGTTCAACCCTCACATGCATTTTCTCAAGTATTTCTTGAAAAAAAAATTTCTTGAAAAAAATCTCACCTTTAGTGAAAATCTTTATATACCATTAAAACTACAGACAACTAAAACTCTATAGTATCTTAGTTCGACATTAAACCCGTTCAGATTTTTTTTTTAAACAAACTTTTACATCAAATCACTCACCGCATTTGAACAACCCATCATCGATACTCAAAATATTCTTTCCCATCAAAAACTCAGGCTTCTCACAAAAAATTGTAGAGTTTGATTTAGTTTTACTCAGCCAAGCTTTCAGCCACAATATATTGCAATCGCATTGCAACTCATTACTTTTAATTAAGCGTAACTTTTTACTGGATTGGACAAGCGAAAGAGGGGCATACCAAACACTAAAACAAAAAATTAGTTAAGAAAGATTTTTATACAAGAAGATTAAAAACAAATTTTAGCTAAAGAGCTTACATTGATCTTAACTTCTCCAAATGGCTGAATGCACCTTCTGCAATAAATGAGATGCTATTGTAAAACACCACTCTGAAAATAAATTCTTTAAAATGCAGCTTTTGAAAATATTGTAACGACGTTTTCTACGTTTAGGGGATGATTTCACGGCTGTTTTCTAAACGAGGCGAATTTTAGCACGAACTTTGAAAAACAGGATGAAATTTCATCCCAGGCTATAATCAACTAATCTAAAAACATTTTGTAAGTCAGTTCCACCATGAAAGCTGAACGTCAGCTGGAAGGGAATTGAGCGAGACTGATAAAGCAAAAGGACTTTTTTTATTAAAAAAAATTGACAAAAAATAAATTGACAAAAATTTTAAATGTTTTTCATTCTTTTAGTCATGTAATTCATTTCATATGAATTATATAAGAATAGAAATTTTACTTAATGTAGATGTTATACTTACAGACGGTACAAATGTCTCAGATTCCGAAATGCACCAGAAGGGATTGTTGTAAGGCGATTTGAATTAAGTTGACTAAAAATTTTGTACATGCAAATAAAAAAAGTGGGAATAAATTTTATGAATAGAATAATATAGGATATTAACATCAGAGATTATTTACAAACTTATAAATATCTAGAAATGTAAACGTACAGCACCAACAATCTTGGAAGTCCATTAAAGGCGCCATTTGCAAGACCAGAAATGTTATTAACCCCAAGATTTCTAAAAAAGAAAGTTACATTAAAATACAATATATACTTAAATTACTGCAGGACTTAAGATAAGATGAACAGCTCATAATGTTGTTTTAGGGTAGGGCTGGGCTAGTTGACCATAGGGACAAGTTGGGGAACTAAATTATCTCAAAAACTACGCATCAAATAACAAAACAACTTAAAGATGAAAGCTAGGTTTATGTAATGGTAGTAAAATGCACTTTAAATGGTTGTAGGACGGCATATATATGTATATATATGTATATGTATGTATTACAGAATGAGAGAGAAAGAGCGTTAGTGCCTGCTTGTATAACTACAGTTTTGTATACACACAATTATGTGTTTGTGTAATATACACACACATATTACAGTTATATACCAATAGTAAGTGAAACAATATATAACTTTGTATATAAATTATTTATTTAGAGTACATATAATCAAAATATAGATAAAATATGCAATACCATCATAATAAATATAGAAAGCAAATAACACGTAATTCAAGTTAAAATCAAAATTTTTATTAATGAATTTTTAAACTGATATATTTTACTAAGTAATATTTAAGTAAAAATATTTTTAAAAGAAGCAAAAATTAAATAGTTTTAAATCATATTAGTATATTTAAAAAAAAAAAAAAAAAAAAAAAAAAAAAAAAAAAAAAAGGATTTAGGATTTTATCTTAAATTATTAATAGTATTTAACAATGATTAATTTAAAAGTGTGTACGGACCTTAAAATGTTTACCCAATGAAATTTATTTCTCTGTATCTGATAATGCCATTTTGTTAATTTTTTTTTAAAAAAAAAATGGCTGAGTATAATCGAAAATCAAATAAATGGGTAAAATATTAACACTTAAATGATGTCAGATAAATGTTTTTTTAAGCATCTAAGAGAAAAATAGCAAAAGTTTTTTTTTTACTTTTTTGGTCCGAAATTGAAAATGTGCCTGTTCAT
The DNA here is from genome assembly GCF_058129835.1 of Hydra viridissima. NCBI lineage: Eukaryota > Metazoa > Cnidaria > Hydrozoa > Anthoathecata > Hydridae > Hydra > Hydra viridissima. The sequence goes on from NW_028324303.1 coordinate 20,369,103, forward strand.
CTCACTTGTCTGCCATCCAACAACCATTACACATGTATTACAGAATGCTGCCCAACAACACATGTATTACACATGTATTACAGAATGCCGTCCAACAACACATGTATTACACATGTATTACAGAATGTGTATAGTCTCATTTTTATTTATAATATTAACAAGTGTTGTTTAAAAAATGCGTTAAAAAGTTGTGTTTAGTTTTAAGATTGAAAAGTATTACTTTGTTTTTCACTTAGTTATCTTTTGCCTCAGAATTATTAACTTTTATATTCATATCTTAATCAAATCTTATATATTCAGATCTTAAATAATCTGTTGAGATTTAAAGTATATATTCAATTTATAACAAAGCCATATTTTGGTTTTGTAAGAGAGTTCATAGTAGTCACAGAAATGCATTAATTTTTTTTTATTGCTCAACTTACCCTACACAGCTGCTTAACTTACCCCCCTGGGGTAAGTTGAGCAGCTTAGTAAACTTTAGGGAATATTTTCTCAAACAAATCTAAAGACATTTTTTTCTTAAGCAATTTTTAGCAGATAAAATTTTCTTTTTAATAGTGAAAAAACTGTGTAAATCCATTAGATTCAGTAAATATTGTTCAACTTGCCCCTCCCTACCCTTACTAAAGAAAGTTAAAGTTTTATCACTTACAAAAACTTACAGTTCAGATAGAGATGACAATCCTTCAAATGTATTTTCTTGAATATACAAAATCTGATTTCGAAACAAATATCTACACCATAATTATAGAAAAAAAAAAACATAATAAGAATCGTCAAGTTGTCATTAACTTTAGCATTAACATTAATTTTTTTTTTTTTTTTTAATTCTTAATCAACTATCATCATTATTAAACTATAGTTGTTATGTTAACTGTTGTTTTTATTTTGCTATTTTATTTACTGTGCTCATAAAAAATTTCCATGGAATTTTGAACTTCAGAAATTTACAATGACTTAAGCTTTACAACCTACTCACAATTGTTGAAGGTTCTTCATTCCAGCAAATGAATTTCGTTCAATCCATTCAATGCGATTGTCTTGCAAAAACCTTCAAACAAAGTTTTAATTGGAAAAAAACTAAAAATTTTCATAAAGATTATTAGATAAAAAAAAGAAACAACTTACAACTGATTTACGCTATAGAGACCAGAAAACATCCCTACATTCAGTTCAGTAAGACGGTTCCCTGACAATGACCTATAAAACATCTGTAAAGTCTTCATAAATTTTTATAAAATTTCCTCAGAAAATAAAAAATAACTTTAAGTTTTCAATCTAAAATTACATTTACACAAAAAAACTTACAAAACCATCAAACTGCCCAACGATCTAAATGAACCTGCCTCAATATTCTTTATTTGGTTTCCCAACAAAACTCTATAAACAGAAAATTTTAAAAACTATACTATGAATGACCATATAAAAACTATACATTGTATGACCATATAAAAACTATACGATATATGACCATGTAATTGACCATCTGATCAATTTAACATTAACAGATTGATACCATAGCAAAGCACATGATTCAAAGCACAAGAATCATACTGTTAAGAAAAAATCCTAACCCCAACTGACAACACTCCTTTTATTTGCTACATACAAAAAAAAAAAACAACAACAGGTTTTAAACAATCAGCACTTTTTTTTTGATTATGACTTTTACCCTCAGAAAATTTTGCTACTGCATTCATGCAGCAATATAATACATTGTGGTACTTAAGTTGTATTAAGTCCGACTAGAGGAAGATGCAGATGTTTTTCAAGCAGCAAGTGCAAATTTAATAATTTTTTTTGTCCCCTGTAATATTAAAGTTTATTTGACAACATTTCTCAAAAATGAAATACTTTCATTTTTTTACGAAACACTAATTCTAACAGCTTTTAGTTTTTCATTTTTTTAAACCTAAAACTTTTCAATCCCCCTTAGTTTTTTCAAAAGTTGTTGATATTGAGCTCTGTTCACAAAGTCATAAAGGTTTGGTAGTTTTTTCTGATTCTCAAAGAGGGGGACATTATTTCTGTGTTTGCAAAGGAAAAAATAAACCTCAAAGTTTATTTGCAAATTGTGGTAAAATTAAGATATTACATTTATTGTGATACAGAAAACTTTTAATATTTTTTTACATAAACTAAAATTCATACATTGTTTAAAGAAATTCCTTCTTTTAATACAAAACATTTTTTTATCAATATTTTAATAATTCACTCACTTTTTTTAAAACAAATGTTTCTGAAATATCTGCTTATAGGTATTTTATGTTAGGAATTTTAAAACTTTTATGAATACCAGATATAAAACTTTGATAGATACCACATATAAGACTTTGACATATGCCACATATAAAACTTTGATAGATGCCACATATAAAAAACTTGAATTCATTTAAAAAAAGGTTTAGTACTCACATTTTTCTCACAAAAGGGAAAATGTTGTCTCCAAAAGTTGAAACTGTAATTTCGATCAGTCGATTATTGTCTAAATAACTTAACGGAAAAAAAAAAAAAACAATTCCTAATTTAAATAATTGCATTAAAAAAAAAAAAAAAAAAAGAATTTGATTAAAAACATACATTTCAGAAACTCTACTTAACCCAATAAACATTTCTTTTGTAATATTTGTCAGATGGTTATGTCCTAGTTGTCTAAAATAAAACAAAAACATTAACAAGTTTCAATATTTACACCAAAAATATCAGGGATTACAGGTATCACATCAGTTGAAACAAATAACAAATACAAAACTTTTGTGTATAAAAAATCATAAACAAAAGTTCCTATGAAATCTATACTAGAATATTTATAGACATTTCTGACCACCTTTAGCAATAAGCCGGGTAAGTGAAAAAATTATACAGGTGAATCAAAACATATTATTTCATTTTATTCTGATTTTGAAGTGAAATTGAGTGAAATTTTTTTAAAACAAATAATTTTAATTAAGTATAACAAATTTCGACTAAAAATAGTAAAAGAAGTACAATTTCATAAGATTTGTGCATCCCAGAAATGATCCATTTGCAATCATCTTCAGCTTATTTTCATGAAGATACCTTTAAAGTAAGTAAATACTTTGTGACTGTTTGATAAATATGAAACTTTACAGAAGAAATACAAGAATTTTTTTAATATATGGCAAAGCCCAAAAACTAACCTCTACTTTAAATAGAAAAGTAATAACTAATATTAGTTACTAAATTACAGAGTTATCATTAAACAAATAAATAATCATCATTGGAAGATGGCTACAACAACTAAAATCCCACAAACAACAATATAATTATCATGAGAATAGTATCAATGTATACAATTAAAAACACAGCATGTAAATGATGCAACTAAAGCCAACAATCAACTATTTGCGCAAATGATAATAACCAGATATAAAATAAATAATGAGGCTACAAGACAAGTGAGACTTACAGACTGTTGAGGTTTAACAATCCCCTTAAGGAGCCACTAAAAAGCACCTGCAAATAATTTCGGTACAATGTTCTAAAATAAAAATAAGTTAAAATTTTTTATCAATCATTTACTACAAATATAGAAAATAATCTACAAATATAATTAATAAACTACAAACATAATTAATATAACATAATTACTTCAAACAAATATTATTTTTTAAAGTAAAATACATTTGTATATACTGATGTAATATTACATCAGGTTGTATGTAATATTTACTTCTCCATTTTTTTTTTTTTGATATGATTAAATAATAAAATTGTTTTTGTTAACGTAATAGAAGATAATAAAAATATAACAAAATATATTTTGTGATAAGTTGATTTTTGTCATATTTTCATTAACATTGTTAAAAGAACACAGTGTTCATACAATACTCTCAACTGCTCAAGTGGGACAAATGTTCCTTCAGGTATTGATCGAAGAAGATTTTCATGCAGAAATCTAAAACAAGATCACAAAAAAAACAAAAGAATAATCACATTTTAAGTATATATAATATTAACTATATTTGACATATCTGTCTATACTTTAAAAAATCATTATTTAATTGCATCCCCTAGTTTGTCATTAAGGCTTTGCATCTATTTGGCATGGAAATAATCAGATTTTGACATCTTTCTAAAGGAATGTTTTTCCAAGCATTCTGGACAAAGTTTCATAACTCTTGCTGGTTTTTTGGTTTTTCACTATAAAGAGCCTCTTTTACATCTGCTCAAAGGTTTTCGATCAGATTGAGATCAGGTGACTGTGCAGGCCAATCCATAACTACAACCCTATTCTCCACAAACGTTTTTTCACTCAATACTTTGGGCCTCCTTACATATATTCTATTTGACCCAAATAAAAAAATCTGCAATTTTATATATATATATATGTATATATCTGTGTGCATATATGTATGTATGTATGTTTATATGTATGCATATATGCATGTATGTATGTATGTATGTATGTATGTATGTATGTATGTATGTATGTATGTATGTATGTATGTATGTATGTATGTATGTATGTATGCATGTATGTATGTATGTATGCATGTATGTATGTATGTATGTATGTATGTATGTATGTATGTATGTATGTATGTATGTATGTATGTATGTATGTATGTATGTATGTATGTATGTATGTATGTATGTATGTTTATATGTATGCATATATGCATGTATGTATATATGCATACATATAAGAACAGATGAGAAACTTACTTTTTACTAACAATCTTCATACTGTTTTTGAAGAAACGCTTAAATTTAAATCTCCTTAAACAAATCAGCAACAGCGGCACGTTTTATTAATCTGTCTTATTGCTCACTTACTTTTTATCGGCCTCTTGTTTCACTTACGCTTTTCCATTTTAAAGCATTTCTGATCATCATAAGAGAAAAACCTAATATCTCATGAATAAATGCATGTTTTCCCTTCTTACTACAATGCTTCTGTACTACAATGCTTTGCACAACCCATAACTTCTATTTATAAAATAAATTCATTCAATTATTTTATATATTTCATTAAATTACCACTAAAACCAATCATACCTTTAATTAATATTACTAAAAACAAATAAACAAACAGCGAATAGGAAACAAACAGTGTATATGAATGCAATAATAAGAAACAACAGATAAGTTATTTTAACCAAGAAATCTAAATGTGTTCATTTATGAAATTCAGGACTTCCTCAAAATAGTTTTAATATAATTACTAATGGTTTTTACTCCCATTTCATTATTCAATGTATATATTACTGTTATACCTAAATTTATTAATTCATATTTAAATTTAAATAAAACCATCACACACACACACACACACACACACACACACACACACACACACACACACACACATATATAAACACTAGGGTGATGACTTTTATACAACCTCCTTTCCCTGTATCATAATTTAATTAGCTTTCATTTAAGATTAAATAAAATATTACATTCAAGGCGATTTGATAAAAAAACCTCATGCACATAATGATTTTAAGAATTTTATTTATTAGCTTTTTGGGCAAATTTTTGAAGTCACTGTAAGCAGATATAAAATTGAACACAAGCTGTAGAGTCACATGCATACAAAATTATATAGGATCATCAAATGCACAAGGAAATCAAATATTCACGATAATGTTATTAGAGAGGATCAATCTCAGTGGGAGGTTGTCCTTGTTGCGGCAGGAGTCGTGTAATTCTTGTATAACTTTGATGGCGCGCTCGTAGCACTGGTTGCTTCGGGCAATGTTGATTGGAGAGTCATCTGTTTTCCAGTGGGTTTTCAAGCAATTGAGAGCTTTTGGGTAGTCATTCAGAGCTTCAGTTAGTCTTCAACGCGGAACAATTGACTGCTGAACCAATGGTCAGCCCATGAGTAAGAAATGAATCAACAGATTTTACGCAACCTGATCCAGGTTTCTGGCATCAGAATAAACGCAAGAAGGGCTAGAATGGCACGAGAGCTCCAGCATGCATTGCTGATGTTTGGGATCTGTTTGAAATTCATGAAGGAGATCTCATTCCTCTCAGTTAAGTGATGGAACTTCATGACATCTCTCCAGCCGCCTGTTTCCTTAATCTCAGTTTTACCGTTGCTGAAGGCTGCTTTCAATATATTGTAATTGCTCATTAAATCCTGCACAAAGAAATACTTGATGTTTGGTGATTTAGTCGACCCATGGAGCTCATTGTCCATGACAATGCGAAGAACGCGGTCTAGCACATGGTGCTGGCAACTGATGAACTTGGGTTTGGGGTGACCTTTCTCTTCGAATATTTGCTGCAGCCGAACAACAACGCCTGTCTTCTTGCCGGTATTCATTTTGTTGTGTCGGCAACAATCATCACAACTGATCCCCACAGATTGAACTCCTCTAACACATCCTGGAGTCCTTCTGCGAATGTTTGAGCTTTCCCATCTTTCAATTTTAGCGCAGTCAACTTAATTTCTTTAGATTCATTCTTGAGGACCACGGCCTGATATTCAAAGCCCTCAGTGTGTTTGCCGTCAAAGTGTATGCTCCACTTCTCCAGATAAAGCGTGCTCACCAAGAATTTCTTCACCTGAGCAGCTCTCATGTAGATAGCCTTGTGGATTGCTGATTGACAAATTTCTACAAATTTCTCTTCTACATAAATTATTGCACAAGTCGGTTATATATATATATATATATATATATATATATACATATATATATATATATATATATATATACATATATATATATGTATATATACTGTATAAAACATAAAGCTATTATAACAACTGTTATTTATGTAGGCATTTTAGCATTTTATGCTAATTGTATATACTGTATAATACAATTACATAAAAAGCTAAAATGCCTACATAAATAACAGTTCAAAGTGGTTTGTGCATGACCTTTTTCAATATTTTAATGGAATAAACTTCATTCGTGCTACAGGAAATGTTTGAGAAAAAAAATCAAAAAGTCATCACCCTAATATACACGTACAGTGATAACATCAGAAAAAGTAAAAATATACAGTTAGTTTTCTAAACTTTTGTTCTGATACTGCTTCTGTTACTGTCAACCTTAGAGTTGAGATTACTCAATCATTTGCAGTAGGCCACAAAAGGATCAGCAACTCAGATACAGCACCTGTTTCACATAATTAACTCTCCTATAACATCATTTTTACGAAATTTTACAAGATTTCACCACAATCAAGTAAAGCCATCTGATTTGAGTAGGCTTTCTGGTGGACCTATATAGATTGATTAACACTGAATGTAGTTGCAATAGTTACTATAGTGCCTAGGTGTTGCATGAAAAGTATGCAACAATACTCATGCCAGGTGTTTTGACAAATACTTAAATGGCTAAACACTAATTGATGAACTATTATGCTACACCATTATAAAATATCATCTACCAAAGTAATCTATGTATTTAGGCTAAATCACTTTTCTTAGTCTTGTACGCATGCACTTAATTTTTTTTTTTTTTTTTTTTAAAATCTTGTTGATGTTAACCCTATACCCATCCCTATCCCTATCCCTGGATAGGGATGGATGTATTTGCCTTGGTTTTGATATCTACTGTTTTGGTACCATTACAGCTTATACCCACAGGCCGCTTAGAGCTATTATAGATTTTTAAAACTAAGACTAATTGCTATTTAATGAAGATCTCATAAACTGGAGGCTAAAAAAAATTCATAAAGCTTGAATTAATCCCATTTTGAAAAAATATTTGAAAGATTTCACTTACAGAGTTTCTACTTTCTCCAAACCTTCAAATACACCAGGATTAATTGATTTAATGTAATTTGTAAATAAATACCTAAAAAAATGTGTGTATATAGTATACACATACATTTACATACATACATACATACATACATACATACATACATACATACATGCATGCATGCATGCATGCATGCATTCATACATACATACATACATACATACATACATACATACATACATACATACATACATACATGCATACATACATACATACATACATGCATATATGCATACATATAAACATACATACATACATATATGCACACAGATATATACATACATATATATATATATATATATATATATATATATATATATATATATATATATATATATATATATATATATATATATATATATATATGGGTAATGAGTTTTGAAAAAGATATTACTTTGATTTTCTTGTAGAAAATGTTTCTTGTTTCCATCAGCATTAAAATTATTTTAAAATGTCATAATGAAGTAAAATTAATTGAAGAAATCAAATTAAGGTGGAATGAAGAACGTGAGAATTCACACACAAACCAAAAATTTTTATCTACCACATACACATGTGGATAGAAAATTTTTATCTACCACATCACACATGTGGATAGAGGATTAACTTTATGATCAAATTAAATTCTGATTTTTGTAAGGGGAGAGTACTTAAATAGTTTTTAAGCATTTAATAGTTTACTGTTACAGTGTAAAACACTTTTTTACAAATAAAAAAAAATCTAATTATAAGATTACAAGCTTTTAAGCTTGTAATCTTATAAAATGAAAATGAATGTGAAGTATTTCATCCACTTAAGGCATAGTTTACAACTCATGTTTTGTTAGACAAAAGATCTAAGCTAAAGATTTTCTTTCTTTTTACAGACGTCAAAAAGTTCTTGAAGACAATTGATTGCCCATTCTGACACAAACTTGTTCTAGGTATTTCCAGTCTCAAAGGTTCCTGACTCCAAACCTTTTTCAGCAGAAGTATGAATGTCAATAGAGCATTAGTATTAGTCAGGAATTCCATCTTGCATTACATAAATTTGTTATTTTCTGAAACTTCACTTTAGGAAATAATCCAGATTTTTCAAAAAAAAACAAACAGAAAACTCAAGTTAAATGAAATAGAAATTTCATCTTTTTTCATCATCAAATTTTCATCAAATTTTATGCCATCTGCCTTTTCCATTCTTGAAAGTCATCCTGAGCTGTTCATAGTTCTTTACAAGTTCCTGAATAAAAGGTTTTTCCCAATGTTGATGTTTGGTGATATGTTGTTTCCTGTGAGTTCCTCATTGCTACATAAAGAACCTGGTCAAGGACATAGCATTGACAACCAATGAACTGTGGCTCTTCCCAACTTTTTTTTGAAAAAAAAAGTATTTGTAACTGAGTGAAAACCCCATTCCTTCTTCCAGTGTTCACATTCTTAGTGTCTGCTATCATTCTTTATACTCTTTCATAAATTGTATTCATAGAGAAAGGCTGTTATGCCTTTGACAACCTGTTTTTTCTGCCTGGTAGATCTAGGGCTTGTAACTTAACTTCTCTTTATTTCTCTCTTTTTTAATAATAAATTTCTCTTTATTTTTTGACACTAACACTTGATATTCTTGGTGAATATAGCGTTTGTGTATGTATCTATGTGTGTGTGTGTGTGTGTGTGTGTGTGTGTGTGTGTGTGTGTGTGTGTGTGTGTGTGTGTGTGTGTGTGTGTGTGTGTGTGTGTGTGTGTGTGTGTGTGTGTGTGATATGATTCAAACAAAGTTTTTTCAAATCCATGCAAACTATAAAATATTCTAATTAATCATAAATAGTAAAAAGAAAGCTCTTTTTATGAGCAATAACATAGAATTAAATCTTATTACAACCGTTATTTACAAATGTATAAAAAATAAACTCCTAACTGTTGTCACATTTATCCTACTCTTTTGTTACAATATGTTTACACTATATGTAAGTCATAAGATTATGTTTTTTTGTTGTTTTAGCTTTTGTGTAAATCCATTTTCACTTACATATAATTATGTTGGTCAAAATAGATAGAGAATTATAAATAATATTATTTTATATTAGTTTACTATTATTGTTTTATTTATTACCAGCCTTTCAAGCAAATCAATGATAAAAAGTTATGATACAAGTATTTGAACTTTGTTTTATAAGCTGCCAGATAAGAAATATAAATAGAGTAAATTTAAAGAGATTAAATTTTAACATATATGATTTTATGTTTAATATGCAAATGAACTAGGTTGAAAACTAGGTTGAAATTAGTCCTGCCTCTTAAGTTATAATTGTTTCAGAATCATCAAATATTCTCAGTTGGCTACTATAGATGTCAGTTCTCCTTTTTGTGATTCACCTATCTCTAGTTTGTTTTTCAACTCACCTGTTTCAAGCAGTAACAATTCATCACTCAATACAACAATGGAAGATAATGATTTGCTAGGGGTAATTAAATAAAAACAATGGAAGATAATGATTTGCTAATTAAACAAAAACAAGTAACAAGTTTTAAACATGTAATTAAACATTTAACGTGACATTTTAATGTCAAAACATTTTAGCTGTGTGCAATCTGTTTGTCTCACTTGTGTGGATCATTGTTACATCATCATGTTACATCATTTGTTTTGAATTGTTTAATTGTAACTTGTGATAATAAGTTTTAATGCAAATTAACTTTATTTTTAAATTAAATTTAAACCAAAATGGAAAAAACTTGTAATCAGATTATTGGTTTAAATGATCGTCGGATATGTAATCAGATATGTAATTATAAATATGTACATCCTGTTTTATACACTTAACTGCTAAATTAAGGCACCACTTACACATTTCAATTTATTTTAATTGTCGTCAATATTATTATATAGTTTAACAAACATGTTAAGACATATTAAGAATAGAACACATGAACACAATTATTTTGATGATAATAATACAAATGACTTTGAGGATGGTGAAAAAAAAACTTAAACCTTGGTTTAACAAAATAAAGTAAAATGATTTTTATTGTTATGCACACTTATACAGTGTAAATTGAAGCGTTTTTGACTTATCAATAACTAGTGTTATCACCTCTTGATTTTATTACAGCCTGACAGCTCCATGGAATACTTTCAATTAGAGATCTAATTGTTTCTTAAGGGATATCTTCCCACATGCGGATAAGACTTTGTTGCAGCTCGTCTAGGCTGTTAGGTGGTGGATGTTGGCTTCTAACACAGCATCCCATTATGTCCCAAAGATGCTTTATTGGGTTCATATCTGGACTGCAAGCTGGGCACTCCAAAACTTCAATATTAACATTATTTAAGTATTCAGCAGCAATATGTACTGCATGTGGTTTAGCATAATCCTGCATAAGAAGGAATCCATCCCCAATGTACAGTGCAAAAGGTACCACAAAAGGTTCTAAAATGTCTGTTATGTATTGTTGACAAGTCTGACATCCACCATCATTAATAAAACGTTCTGTGCGAGCTGTTAAAGATATTCTGCCCCATACCATCAATGAGCCGCCTCCATATAAAGTGGTTTCTTAAATGTTACAACTGAAATATCTTTCATTTGGTCTTCAGTATACTCTTGGGGAGTAATAAGAACTTACAAGGTAAAATCTTGACTCATCTGTAAATAAGACCTGTCTCCAATCATGCATTTCCCAATTCATATCCCTCCTTGCAAAAGCCAGCCTGTTTCTTTGGTGGGCTACAGACAATCTGGGACCAGTAGCTGCTACCCAAAGTCATAAATTAAAGCACAAAGTCTTCTTCTTATGGTTGACTAACAACAGTTGCATGAACCTCACCAAGTTGACTTCGTGCAATAGTAAATCATTCTCTCAATATTTGAAGCATTAAAAATCGGTCCTCCATGGCATTGGTAGCTCATGGTCTGTCTTGGCCAAGTGGTCTAGTGTGATCTTTGGTTTCTACAAACCTATGTAGAACCCTACTGACTGTTGTATGAGACACACCAAATCTTCTACCAAGTTTGCGATTTATTAATCCTTCATTGGACAAAGTAACAATTGCAACACATTCATCACTATTTAAATTTTCTCTAGAACGCTGCATTAGGAACAGATGTGTTGCTCAAATGACAGTTATGTTTTATACTGTTAAAACAATTTAAAAGCAATACATACTTTTCTTCTAGAAGTGAGGTTTAGTTACGGGTAAATCCATGTGAAAACATCCAATTTTTTTGAAAATGCAACCCTAAGTCTCAGATTTTGCTGATTTTTAAACCACTTACAGATTTTAGTAAATTATGAACATCCTGAAAATTTTATCATCTAATTTCAATCGGTTCTTAAGATATAGCTATTTAAAGTTTGCCTCCAACCATCAAAAAACCGCCATTTTTAAAAATGGTTTTGGTCCTAGCTTCTGTTATATGTGTGTTGGAAAGCTGAAAATTTGTACCTTTACATATTTTGAGCCCACGAATCCAATGAAACAACTTAAAATATTTAAAAATGAACATAACACCTAAAATTTAAATGTTTACCACAATTTTACTGGGGCGAGTCGAACCACAAAAATGCAGATGTAGCTTGATTTTTTTTAGAATTTGTCCTGAATAGTTAAGTTATAGTTATTACAAAGAATTGGAGAGTGGTCTTTTCTAAAACAGAAATAAAAAGATGATCAAATCTACTTAAATTTAGTGCTTAAAAACAGGTATTTTGATAAATTAAACAAGAAAAAAAAGGTGTAATTGTTGTTTCTCACATTAACTAACTTCACATTCATATATTGCTAAATGCCAAACTCGCTATTTGAAGGAGCTAAAAAATAATTTAGGTAACAATGAATGTATTATACAGCCAGATTTTTCAGAGAACTATCAATTTTGTTATACAGGATGAAATACAAAGTTATCATTGGAATAAATAACAATGTACACTACATCCTGTTGTTACATATTTAAAGGAAATTTCTGAAACAAATATTCAGCATAAGTTGTTCTGTTTTTTAAGTGATGACAATGATCATGATACATGCTTTGTGTATGAATTTCAGAAGAAAATTGTAGAGTACATTAAAGAACATTTAGTTGGTATCAATAAAATTTATTATTTTTCTGATGGATGCTCTGCTCGTTATAAAAACTATAAAAACTTTATAAATCTATGCCACCATAAGGAAGATTTCAAGATTACAGCTGAATGAGTGTTTTTTTGCAACCAGCCATGAAAAATCCACTTGTGATGGCATAGGTGGTACCGTTAAAAGAATAACAGCAAATGCAAGTTTGCAAAGATCATTAGAAAACCAAATATTGGCAGTTAATGATATGCTTCAGTTTTGCATCACCAATATAAACACAATCATATTTTATAAAATTACCAAAGAAACAGTTAGTTCAAGGCGACAGCAACTAAAGGAGTATTTTGAAACAGGAAAAACTGTTCCAGGTACCAGACGTTATCATCATTACATACCCATTTCAAAATTTGAAATTAGTTTTAAAAGAACAAGCGAACATCAATGTGTTGACAGATTTATATTGTCAAAAGCAGTAATGTCTGATGTTGCAATTGTACTAAATCTAAATGATTTTGTTGCATGCAAGTATGATTCCTTTTGGTGGATAGTAATGGTTACAGAGATAGATATTACTACAAATGATATTCAAATTAAGTTTATGCACCCTCACAGTCCTTTTCAAAACTTTATTTGGTCACAGATGGATGATATCTGTTGGGTACCATTGTCAAGTTTAATTGCAGTAATCAAAGTCCCAACAACAAAATCAGGGCGAACATATAATATTGATGTGAATGATTGTAACACTATAACTAATAAATTTTAATTTTTTTGAGTTTCTAATTTTTAAATTTTGTATATTACTTTTGTTTCTTGAACATCTTTTCAAGTGCTCTATTTGTTTTGGAGCCTTTTTTATATGTGGTTCGACTCGCCCCAGTAAAATTGTGGTAAACATTTAAATTTTAGGTGTTATGTTCATTTTTAAATATTTTAAGTTGTTTCATTGGATTCGTGGGCTCAAAATATGTAAAGGTACAAATTTTCAGCTTTCCAACACACATATAACAGAAGCTAGGACCAAAACCATTTTTAAAAATGGCGGTTTTTTGATGGTTGGAGGCAAACTTTAAATAGCTATATCTTAAGAACCGATTGAAATTAGATGATAAAATTTTCAGGATGTTCATAATTTACTAAAATCTGTAAGTGGTTTAAAAATCAGCAAAATCTGAGACTTAGGGTTGCATGCCCTGGATGTTTTCACACGGAATCACCCTTACAGCAGAACATGCTACTTATGAAAAGCTGCCATAATTTCATAAATTAAATAAGGGAAACAGAATAAAACATAGAAAAGGCGTAACAATAAAAATTATTATCATCTTTGTAATTGATAAATCCAAATTGTAATTGAAAAATACATAATATTTTTCAAAATAAGTCAGAATTTATAAGTAGTGCATTAATTTTGCAGTTATGGGTATTTATTTGTAGAGTACATCACAGTTTCATACTGGTGAGATTTTATCAAGCAAAGTTTCAATTAGCTCTAGGCATTATATCATTCAAGTAATTGTTCACAAAAAGACTACTGAAGATAGAAATTATCCTGATCCTATCTGAACTTTTAGGCAAAATCCTTGCTTTACTTTCTTCAATATTTCACAACTCTGTCACCCATCAGGGATTTCTAGAACAAAGAATGGAAAATGCTGGAAGAAAACAACTTGGTATGTAGTAATACTTAAGGAAGTTTTTTTTTTCAAATTTACACCAAATTTTACATTAGCTAATGTTTCCGTACATTTAAGTTAAAAATCAACATGCTGAGATTTATTTCTTGTTTACAACCTTTTCTTTTTGCTATTTTTTATGTTACTTTTTATACGTTTGCTGTTCTACATACAACTAAAAGTTAATATTAGTTGTAACTTATGGTATTTACTTGTAAATATAGTATTTATTTGCTAATAGTGGTTTACTTGTTTCCAAAAAAGGAAGACAGATTCTCAGAGTGAGAACATAACAGATTCAAATGGAAGTTATCCTAGTGGGTTATCAGTATGTGCTATTTGTGGAGGTAACCATCTTTTACCTTGAGAGCTTTCATTATAATTACAATAAAAAGTTAAAAATAAATGACAATATTTGAAATATATTATGCAGTAAACTCCTGAAAACTCAAACTACCAATTAGCCAAGAAAATAGTTCAAGTGAATGTTTTAGTTATCAGGACATTCTATAACTCAAACTTTAGTAGATAATTGAAAGTAAAATTTTTTAGTAAGTGAAATTAAAAGAAAAATAAATAACTCATAAATCAAAAAATATTGTCACTGCCTCAGTTTTGAAGTAACATCTTTATTAATTAATAAAATTGAGATTAAAATTGAGAGAGCATTGAGCTTTGGTTGAATATCTTTATCACTAAGATTGAAGGTCATGTAGTCATACAGCACTTGCAATGCCCCCACAATATCACTAACTTTGGGGCAAACTGGGTCTATAAAAGTATTATCACCATTATCTACATCCTCTTTAAATAATTTTCTTTGTCTTTTGTATCAAAACTTAGCTGTACAATTCGCTTGAGAACTTAAGTGAATGCACAACTTAATTAACTGACAAAAAAATTTGATTTATTGAAAGAAAAAGTAATAACTTTCACTAAGAATTTTTTTTCCCTCTAAAAACTTGTTCAAAAAAAAAAAAAGATTGAACATTGCTTTAGACTTGTGTTATTATTTTTCAGTTCACAGGGACAGATAAGTGATTGGTTTTAGTAAATGTTTAAGTATTAGGGGCTTGAGTTAATGAGTGATTTTTATAAGGAAGTGTTAATTAGGTTTCAATGGGAATTTGAAAATCCTTCAAGCTACTGGATGTTCAACTTATCTGGGGTTCTAGCTTTTGGCAAGTTTACTCTCTATATATTTTTTGATATTCAATCTTTGTAACAACAGATTTCATTTATGACTTTTTAGGTGTTAAAAATCTTGAAGACGTGGAGAAGTTAGCCTCACTGATGAAATAAAGGCCATCTTCAAGTCCACATTCTTTCACATACAGATGTGGATTGCACACAAACTGCCTTCTATATTTGAAGTGCTAAAGAAACATCCTAATTTTATTACAATTCTTAGTATTTTATTTCAAATGTTATCCTTTCAAGTGGTAAGTATTATAATTTAAATATATATTGTGACACAGTTGTTTTTGTTTTTTTTAGATATACATCTTAATTTTATTTTATTTTAGATCTTAATTTGGATTTAAAAGACTAGTGAACACAATCTTAGCAAAGCATCATTGTTAACTTTTCAGATTGACATACAGTTTTCAATGAAATATCTGTACAGCTGATCTGTTAAGACTTTTTTTCAATTATTGAACCACTTTTCAGGTGCCCCTCAAACTCTCAGATAATGTGTTTTGAATAGCTACTCTTACACAAGCCCTTTTAACAAATTTTTGTGTATATTTTTACTTTTCTTAGATAGGAAACTATAAGATGCATGTAAAACTAAATGTTGTTTACTGTGAAAAGAAGGGAAGCAGAAGTGTTCAACACCTGAAGTTGTGCAGCACATTAAAAAGATAAGCAATTTAAGAATTTAGTTAAAGAAATAATGGAATTATTTATAATTTCTTATCAGAAGTAGTTTCAGCTTTACAACGTTTCATCATAATACAGATTTTAGATTTTTATTACCTTTTTTAACTGATTTTTTATTTTACCCAAGCAATAATTTATTGCTTTTAGAAATTAATAAGGAAAATTTCTCAGATAAGAGTATTTATTTCATTCTAATATGAATGTTGCATTATGTCAGATCAGAAATCATCATATGTTATAAAAATCATTTCAAACAATAATATTTGTCTTTAGGTTGGCTGAAAACTTTCAGAAAATGCAGAAAAGGTGGAGCTTCCATACTCTTTACTCCTTGTGTAAAGACAAGAGGATGAAAGGTAAAAATTGCATCAGAGATGAAGGTGCTTAATGGTGGTCTCCTTGAGGGGTTTGATCAACTCTTTAAATCATACTGGGCCACTCATTTTAGCAGTTTATTCAAGACTTTTATGGTTTGCAGTAAAATGCAAAAGTGTGTTGTGGAGTTACAGGCTACACTGGATAAATATATCAAGTCCCACACTGGATAAATACATCAACTTCCCATGACAGCTTAGTGATGTCGCTAAATTTATTAGTAATTTTAATAATACTTGCAATATATCTTTAAACTTTAAAGAAATTTTAAGTCCTTTTTTCATTCAGATTTGTTACTATTACACTTAAATTTATTGTTGAAATGTCAACAGTATTTAGTTTTTATTGTCTACAGATGTGTAACATGTAATGCCATATCTCCAGCTTAATTTTTATAAATTGTTACACAGATTGTTGTTTATAGTTTCTATTCTTAAATTAGTAAAAACTTTTCATTATTTTGTTCTTAGTAAATGATTTGTTGGCATTTACTTCATTATATCTCTTGTATTGTTCAGCAGACAGTGTTATTTTACTATCTAATAACTGTATTTGATAAAAAAATTTTGTTTTTTTTAACAATCAGTTTTTCAAATTTTTAATAAATATATCACAACAATTCCATATGTGCTATACAAACTCACATCTATGAGCTTTTGATCAGTATATTAAATGATTTGATTTCATCTGTGGTTGTAATGTTCCTGTGCTATTATCAAAAGAGGTGCATTTATTATCCTCTTATGTTGTAGTCTATGCTGCCAGCTATTATAAAAGCTTTAACTTATGGATTTATTTTTGTTTTACTAATGGATTTTATGAGCTGCATTACAAAACAAATGAACATTGTAATTGATACAAAATAATGCATTAATTTAACTTGCTATTACAATGTAGTAATTGATACAAAGTAATTGGTAATTTAGAAAGTATTTGTTACAATTATGTATTGATTTCTTACAATCTTTTAAAGTAGTTTACTCTATTACTTTACAAATCTATTAAATTAACAGAAAAATCTATTGGTTAAATATTATTGGATAGTTCTATTACTTTCCATATTACTTTCCACATACTTTCCATGGACACTCATACATTCTACAAAATACCATCATATTTAATAATATTTTTTAGAATGTATGAGTGTCTTGAATTTTTTCAATTTGGAAATTCAACTTGCCCACACTGGAATGGTGGACCAGGTATGATAAAATAATTTCAAGTCAAAAAAGTTTGATGTTTGGTTAATGTTCCTGCCAGTTCAAGTTTGTGTGGAAAAAATCTACCATTATTTAGAGGATTGTCAAGAACTTTAAAAATTAATATAGAAAGATAATTTTTTTCTAGATGACACTTTTTAGCCCAGTAATCAATTTTAGCTATTGGGCAGAATAAAATATGTAAATGTTTAGTCAGCATAACTGGCAGAGAGTGATTAAAAAACCAATATTTACCTAAATATGTTGTACTAATATTTAAAACTAAGACTGATTTGTTTCTCAATTTATGTAAAACTCTACATGTAAAAATTATACCTGAGCACTTCTATTATCTTTAAGCTTCACATAGAAAGTGGGCTTGTCCCCCCCCCCCCCCCCCCCTAATTAGAAGATGAGAATAATTTCACATGATTATTAGCAAATATTCAATCTGTATTTTACTTCATATATTGAAAGTTAGGCGATAAAACCATCATTTAGCTATTAAATGATAAAATGTATTTTGTTTACGTCAATCAGCTGATTAGCTAATGTTCAATAAAGCTGCATTTTCAGAAAATTCTTATCTTAGCTCATCTGCCGGCATATTGTAAATTTCTGATCTAGTTTATTCTAATTCTATCTGTAACTATCTGCAAAATTATTAAAGCTAAGTATTTACATTTTTTTTTGAAGAAAAATGAATGGCAAAGTCCACTGGTCTTTTTAACTGTCCAGAAAACTGCATTCTGATTGCAGTTAAGAAACCTTAGATACATGGAGGTTACAAATACAGGATAATGTCTGACTATAGTATAAGGTAGGCCCACAGTAATGGGTGGATACAAAATTTTAGGGTTGAGTGGAGGAGTTTTTTATTTATTTATAAGTGGCCTTTTCTTAAAAAAAGAGTTTTTTGAGAGAGATTATTTAACTACAGAACTTGAAATTTTATCAGAATCTAGTGATGTAAATACTAGCGTGGAGTCATATTGTTCTATTGATACCACCAGCCATGTTCAATAATTTTCCAATCAAAATGAGTAATTTATGGGGAAAGAGCTGCTGAGGAAGTAATGAAAAAGATATTGCTGATAGGAAAAAAGCATAAAGAGGTTTGGTGTCTCAGCTAACATCGATGGAGATATTAAGCCTATTGGTATACCAATGCTTGGTTCATGAAAAAGACTTTATTATTTGAAAATTAAAATATTGAATACACAGCTGTCCTATGATTTGACTTTGCCTTAAAAGAAGAGTTGAAGATAATTACAGTTTGTCTCTGCATTTTACTCTGTCTGGTTTTGAAAACTGCATTTTCCTCAGCTAGTTCTCATATCATTCCAGGATATAAAACTCTACTGGTAAATGGTGCAATAGAAAGAATACAATGAGAACTATGACTCTGGTCTTAAGAAAGTTTTAAATGCATTTGAGAACATTAAAAACTCTCTAAGGACCAGTCTTATCCCCTCTAGAGAGGAGAGACTAAGCCTCATTCTTATTTTTAAAATGTGAGAGATCCTTAGTTATATTATTTATTACTATTTATTGACCCAAATAAAAGAACAAATCAGTCTCAGTCATACATAGAAATACTTCATTTTTTGGTAAATATTATTTTTAGTAAATATTATTTTTAGTAAATATTATTTTTAATAAATATTATTAGTAAATATTATTGTTATTAAATATTATTTTTTCACATCCACATTTTTTTCTCGCCACTACCTAAAGTTAATAACTGGGCTAAATTAGAAAATTTAAATAGAAAATTAGAGACCTAGAAATTTCCCTTCAATGTGAATTTTAAAGGTTCCTGGACTGTCTCATCTGCCAGCCCACTAAAAAATGGTAGGTTTTTACAGACATATTGGACTGGCATGAACTTTAAAGAAGATGTGGCATCAGTTATTTTGGGCTTAAAATTATTTTAACATCCTGTTCCACCATTCCAGATGTGGGACACACACACACATATATATAAACATATGTATATAAATATATAGACAAACATAATACAATATATATTTAAAGTCACTGCAAATAATTTTAAAACACAAAGTTAAAAAACATACAGTTTGCGTAAATTTTTTAAGGTAGAAAAAGTCCCATTTTCAATGGCAGTTAGGCGATTCGAATGAAGAGATCTAAAAAAATTATTCTAGTGTATAGAGAAAAAAAAGGACTTATTATGCTTTAATAACTGTATTTGTAGTTAACTGTAACACTGAAAAGTCATTACAAAAATCTATAACACACCTACACAAAAGAGATAACAAAACCTACAGCTCAGTTAGTCTCTGTAAACCTTTGAATGCATCTTTGTGAATTTTAGAGAGAAAATTCTTATATAAATACCTAAACAAAAATTGATTTCTGTTTTTATAGCAACATGTTAATGATCAACTTAAACATCGACTTACTTTATTTTAAAAAAATTAAATAATAATAAACACTAACAAACTTAACAACATTTTAATATAAGAAAAGAAATGAAACGCAAAGACTAGACTCATTTAAACTTACAGGAAAATTTGTTTAAAAAAAGTAAACAATGAAGGAGAAAATAATAAAAAACTTACAGTTCTCGCATGTATTTGTATTGTATAAAAACATTTGCAGGCAATTCAGTAATAAAGTTTTCATTCAAAACGCTAAAAATATGTAAATATAAACAAAATGAAGATACAACTTATAGTTTGTTAACAGATAGCAAAATAACTTCAAAATTGATTATTAATATATAAAAATAACAAGCACAAAGAATTATTTAACTTAAACATACAGTGATGTGACATAAGGTGAAATTCTTGATGGTATAGTTGTAAGACTTTTCTTGGAGCAATCTACAACCACATTTGTAACACCTCTTAACCATGACGAATGACAAGTGCATTTCTTTGGACAAGGATCAGCAAAAACACTCAAACAGCAAAAAGTAACAAGATAATGAGCAAACCACATAGTAAAATCACTAAAGATGACCTAAAATTTCTCTTTATGAAAATCCTTTAAAAATTGACAAGTAAAAAACTTGTAAGTTAAAAAATGGGTGAAAAAAATTGAAAAAATATTGCAAAATTATCAAAGCTAAAAATGCTGGGTTCAAAAATGAAATTCATTTTAAAAAACTTCATTAATTTTATTATAGATTCTTTTATTCACACATGATATATCTATAAACTGTCTCTTAAGTTTCATACAACTAGTTTCTTTGTGGGTAAGTAACAAAAAAATGTCTATTATATCAACAGAACATGTTTGGCATATCTGCCCTTTCAAATATCTGATGCAGATTTTTATGGTATCCCTTTTTTTAGTTGATGTTTATTGCTAAACAATATCTTCCTCTATGCCTTCATAAATAACTAAATCATCAGGTATACCAGTTTCTCCATGATCTATTACAAGTTCTTCTTCAGCAAAACTTTCTGAAGGTGAAGCATCCCTTTTTGAATTTGACTTTGCATGCGTTAGAATATGACTTTTAAGATTGGTTGATTGAGCAAAACATTTGTTGCATGAATCAAAAGGACAAACATATGGCCTGTCTCCTGTATGTATTCGAACATGTGTTCGAAGATTAAAATCAAGACTAAATCTTTTGCCACAACCTTCAAATGTGCACTAAAAAATATAAAACTTTTAAAAAATGTTGAAAATTGATTAAAAAGGAAAATAAAAAATAAAACTTTTTAAATGAAAAACTACCTGAAACGGTTTTTCACCAGTATGGACAAGCTGGTGTCTTTTTAGTTTAGAACTCTCAGTGAATGCCTATGAAAAAGATAATAAATGCATTATTGAATATTTACACATATTTATGTAAATTATGTAATGTTATAACAACAAAACAATTAAATATGTAAATACATAAATAACTATATACACTTAAAATGTGTATAAAATATTGTATTTACTAAAAAACGTATTAAAGAAAGATACTTAACCTTTCCACATTCTGCACAAACATGAACACGAGGACCATGGGTATGTAAATGTTTTCGCATTGCTGAATTGTCTCTAAACAACTTTGAGCAACCCTTTGGAAGTAAAAAAAAAAAAAAAAAAAAAGTAAAATAATATTCCACAACGAAACCCTAAGCTAAAGAATAATGAGTTCAAGTTTACATTGTGCGGACATGAAATGCTTTTTGGCGCTTCTTCAGTTGTTTTCTTTTGCTTCTTTGACTTTCTAAATGAATTTTAAAAAATATGCAGAAAGACAATCCTAATTTTTAAACAAAATTTCAAACAGCAATAAATATTATACTATTTAAAAGTGAATATGCAACTTTTTATTTTACATATTTTCTTCATAATGTGTTTTTATATGTCATGATCCACTTAAACACTTTGCTTTATTTAGATTTACTAAATTTAGAAAAAGGCTGATGCTTTAAAATTTCAGAGGAACAGATTAGAGCAGGGAAATTTTAAGAACAAGACTAGAAAAGAAAATTTCAGTAGATACAAACTCCTATTTGAATAATAAAGACCTGCCATTTTCCTAACAAAACTACCTTAAGCTTTTTAATGAAAATTCTTTGAAAAAAGAAATCTGAGGATCATTTTTTAAAATGATGACTGGAAAGATACTGATACACTCATCAGCATGTCTTAGCAATAGAGAGAAAAATTGCTAGGTATCCTTTTTTACTTTATGTGATAGAAAACTATATTTCTTATTATGTTATTCTTAACTTTTTTTTCTCTGTTAATAGATGAAATTTTTAATTTTTTCAATGGAAATTTAGTCATCAGAGTATTTTTAGTTTGTGATAAACATGACACTTATACATAAAAAAAAAAAAAAAAAAAAAAAAAAAAAATTTGTTACTTTCACATCTGCAACTTTGTGCATAGCAATTCTTGAAATTTAAAGTAATTCATAGTTAAAGAATTGCCCTTTTAGATGGTGAAATATGACTTTAGCAAACCTTAATATTCATCAATGTTTTTCTTGAATAAACATAAAGACATTTTTCCCTTAGACATTTCAAAAACAATTTTTGAAATTGATACTGTTGAATGCTATTCTTTAACAAATAAACAACATCTACTTTTACAACAAAATCTTGTTATGCTTTTTTACCCTCATTATAGAACATTTTGCTTTAATTCTAACCTGACAATAACAAAGTGATACTGTTTCTTAAAAAATTCTATTTTCTGGAAAGCTCTTTGGAAGAATGGTTAACAAAATTTTTTCTGAATTTTTAAAGATTTCAAAATTCTAAGAATTTTTAAATTTTAGTTTAATTATTGACTAAATATTGCCACTGCTTAAAGTTTTTAAACACAAAGCTTTTTTTAAAATGATACTTTTATGACAAGTATTTTTCAAAAGTTAAAATTTATATGTACCTAGTTAACTCTGTTAGTTGTTTAGGATCACTAAGATCAACATCTTTGGCAGGTGAAATATTTGAAGTTAAATCAACTTGTTCAACAAGTTTTGCTTCCTCGCTTTGATTTTCAATATTGGTCTCATTCTCATCTAATGAAAAAAATATTTCATAACTTGGCACTTTAATATATATCCATATATATATATATATATATATATATATATATATATATATATATATATATATATATATATATATATATATATATATATATATATATATATATATATATATATATATATATATGTATGTAAGCATGCATCTAAGTATTTATGAATAGGGTTTGGACTTTTTTTTAGCCTCTGTGTTCGTGTGTCAAAAGTTGAAGAAATTTGTTTAAAAGTCTTCGTACCATTCAATTTTTTAAAAGTCTTTGCAGCATTAACTCATTTATATCAAATGATTTTAAAATTTTTATTGTATCTGTAAAAAGGAGAAACTTCATATTGAATTAATTTTGTCTAAAAGAACTATAAACTTGTATTTCATAACTACATTAAAGATTTTGTCATCTTCTACGAAACTTGTTCTGCAGGGTGCTTAAAGTATTTTACCAGATTGTGTATACATGTGTTTATATATAAAAACAAATTGAAATATTGCCTAATAAATACCTGAAGCCCATACAAAAACTGAAAATTCCCCTTCAAATGTTTTAATCTGCACCTTTTTTCTGGACCATTTTCGAGGAACATCAACCTCATTTGCATCATCAATATCACTGTTTGCAGTTGTAGATTTATTTTTAGGTTTAATTTTCGGTTTCAAATTTTTGTTTTTTTTACGCTTATTTCCTGATTTCTCAGGGGTTTGTTGAATAGCAGCTTCAGTTGAAATTTCTTGCTCTTCTCCTACTAAAGGGATATCAGCTAAAGAATCCTCAAAAAAACCATCTGAAACTGTTTCGTTACCGCCTAAATGAGAGTTAGGTTGTAATGCTATCAATGGTTGAGAATAAAAAGACCCATCAATAATGCTCAGATTGTCTTCATCGACAGAAAGTAATGAATTACTTTCTAGACCATCAATTGTTAAATCGTCCGCCATTTTGTTTACGGCATTAAGTTTGTTACAATAGGACCGACTTTTTTAATTTACATCAGCCATTTCTTTTTTACAAGAAACTTTTTTATAGTTACGCAAAAGCCTCGGCGTTCGGTTTTTTTTAACGAACGATAACGAACAAAGTACAAATTTCTATATCAATGGAGCAAAATAAAATTTTCTGAAGTTAATAAGATAGAACTCTTTATGCCTTTAAAACTGAGGTCTTTGGTGTGACAAGTCTATATTTATTCGTAAATTTGCTATAAAAGTACCATATAAACATATTATAGTAATAACTTTACGGTCTTCATCAAATAGAAACTCTGCAAAATATTTTGAAGGGTTGAAACAAATTAACATAATTTTGTAAACTTTTTTTTTTTCTAAGTATACAAATTATTTTGAATAAGATTTATTTTAATTTACAAACACAAAAGTTTTTATTTTGTTCGTTATTATTCGGTAAAAACCGAAAAACCAAACCCCGATGATTAGTTGCGCCGATCAAAGCGAGATCATAAAATAAGGTGACAGAAATTCCCCACATTCTCTCAAGTAAATTTTCTTTAATTTTTATATTCTTATGGAAAATCAATGTTTTACAACATCACTTAATTTTATCTACATGACACATTAATAAATTTTATTAGTTTTAATTGATTTTTTTTTTTTTAAATAAAAACAAAAAAAAA
Organism: Hydra viridissima; assembly: GCF_058129835.1. Classification (NCBI taxonomy): domain Eukaryota; kingdom Metazoa; phylum Cnidaria; class Hydrozoa; order Anthoathecata; family Hydridae; genus Hydra; species Hydra viridissima. Next base: position 20,394,197 of record NW_028324303.1, read on the forward strand.
ACAATAAAAAAAAAATACAAAAAACAAGAAAATGATGATAATGATCATGATGATGATGATCATCATCATGATGATGATGATGATGATGATCATCATCATCATCATCATCATCATGATTATGATGATGATGATGATTATGATGATGATGATCATGATAATCATGATGATCATGATCATGATAATGATCATGATGATCATGATGATGATTATGATGATCATGACGATCATGATGATGATGATCATGATGATAATCATGATGATTATGGTGATTTTGATGATCATGATGATCATCATGATGATGATAATCATGATGATCATCATGATCATCATGATTATCATCATCATCATCATCATCATGATAATGATGATGATACCTTGGAAAATCAAGATTATACAAGCAATCATGACAAAAGTTTAGTCACAAGATTCGGCCTATTTTTTTTCTTTGATGGTGTTCTGAGTCACGTCCATCTGATTTCTATGTTGCCAAAAAGACTTACTTATAATCAAGTGAATTGTAATTGAAAATTTCTAAATAATTAGGCATAAAAATTTTACCAGAGCTATTTAATTCTCTATTTAAGCTCATTTTAACCTAATTGCAAGTTAACTTAATTATAAATAAAAATAATTTCAATTTTAAAATTTCACGGTGATCCGGTTATTGGTTATTTCCAATTCATTTTATGTCAAGTTTATTAAATATAGTTTACTTTTAAAATATTTATGTAGAATCAACAACAAAATCTTTAAAAATGTTGACATTAACAAAGGTTTGCCATCCGCCAATTCTTATGCTGTTAATACAAGTTCATAGTGGTGGTATATTTATTAAGGACAATGTAATTTTAAAAACTCTTGATGTTGTATGAATGTATTAAAAAAGTTACAGATAAAAACTTTCATAAACATTATTTCACTTTTTTAACTTTTTGGTTTTTAAAAGATGTCGCCCCCCGTTCCATGCAGCACTTGACTTTTCGTTTTTTTTTTTTACTCCATAAAACGAAAGGATAACAAAAACATAAGTTGCGCTTTATTTTAACGGATTTTCTTTTTTTCTTTTCTTTTTATTGTTATTATTGGATTTTAGTTATTATTACTGAGTGAAATATTGTAATCTAGCAAGATTTAATGTAAGCAAAATGGCGGTTCAGAGAAACTACTGGAGAATAAGACTAGCGGTACAAAGAAACTCTCGGATAGTAAGCCTCTGGGACCGTAACTACTCCTCTTAACTTACTAGTGTAGGGGTTGGGATTATTTGGACTCGGATTTGGGTTCATTATATTTGGTCGTTTTCTTTTTTTGATTTTTTCTAAGTTTGTTTCTTGCTCCTGCATTTGTTCTATTTCTTTTTGCAAACGAACTCTCTGCTGCTCTATCTCTAATCCAGCTCGGTTTTGCTCAATTTCCTTCTGAATACGAGGTTGTTCAAGATCTTTCTGAATTCTAGGTTGCTCATTCTCTTTTTGGAACTTTGGCTGAAAAATCTCTTTTTGAAAGTGAATTTGGTCAGGCTGTTTTTGGAAATGGGATAGTTCATTTTCTTTCTGCAAACTTTGAATTTCATTTTCTTTATGAGAACGAAGTTGTTCGGAATCGTTTTGAATGCGGAGATGATCAGCCTGATAACGAAATTGGTCTTCATCTTTTTGAAAAATGATAGGTTCTTCTGTTACTTTTTTAATATAATAGATCTGTTTTTCAAGATCGCTTTGAAACTGAGGTAGCTTCGACTGTTCTGTTTCTTTAAGAAAACGTTGCGCTGTTGAAAAACCAGGATCGTTATTTTTGTTAAAGCGTGAATTCATCTGAAGTTCAGCGTCACGATCCTCTTTCTTTAATGACATATTAATTGCTTGCTGCTCGTTTGGATCTATTTTAAAAATTGCTTGCTGCGAAATAGCTCGAAGTGGTGGTGTAGCTACAATAGGTTCTAATACATCTTTCGCTGTCGTGGGAACTTTGCTAACAAGCTTACTCCATAAACTTTTAATATTTTCTTTGTCATTCTCCGTATGAACGAAACCTTTTGGGGAAACAACTAGCTGAGCCCCACCTATTGTTTCACGTTCAGTTTCGACATCAGGCACAACACTGACAATATTGGATGCCTCTTTTATAGAGTTTTTAACGTCGGGAGAAGTTTCTTGCTCAAAGGTTAAGCACGGTATCTTGAGCGTATTAAAGTAAAGATGGCCAACGGCATCAGCTGTATAAGAGTTTGCGTTTTTTAAGCAAGTTCGAAATTTGGCATCACAAGAGCAAGCCATAATATCATACTCAATATCGTTTTGAAAGCCATATTTAGTGCTTTTAGCTGGCACCACCCTCTGGCAATCATTATGTTCATTACAGCATATGTCTGTGGCACGAAGGCTTGAGGTAACATCTTCTGTGATATCGCCTTTTTTTGAAATTTCTCCTTGATAATGGATGTCAATGTGTTTCTTTGAACCGCAAACCCGGTTGCCTAAGTAAACATTTAAGAAACGTAAATAGGAGTGACGTCATTGAATCAAGAAAGTTTTAATTTTTCTTTCTTTTTTTTCGACTTCTTCACATTTTTTTTTACTTTGATTGATGCTCTGTATTTTTCCAGAATTTTTTAAAGGAAATATTAAAGTTTTAGAGCTTGAAACTTTTTATAAATTTTTTTTCTTTTTGATTGTTACAATGATTATGTTTATTATGTTGATTATGTTGATTATGTTACAATGATTATGTTGATTATGTTACAATGATTATGTTGATTATGTTATAATGATTATGTTGATTATGTTACAATGATTATGTTGATTATGTTACAATGACAGTTATATTTTAATTCTCTGAACTTGGAATGTAAACAACCTTTCTTTTCACATTTTAAAGGTAAAAAAGTATAAATAACGTCGCTCACAAACATGAATACTTACTAGCATGAACACTTACTACCATGAACCCTTTCAAACATGAACACTTAAACATATGAATGTTTGCAAAGATGAAATTTACAAACAAACAAAAAAAAAAAAGATTTGAATTAATATTAAACATCTTTACTCGTTATAATAATAAAGTATATATACACAATCACTTTAAACCAATAAATTAATTTTACAGAAATGCATGAGTACATATTCAGACGGCACGTTCGGAAGTGTGCTCACGCATTTTAACTTAACTATAAACTCGTTCGGCACGTACAAACTTTTCCACACAAGCACTGGATGGATTTTTTTAAAGAGGTAAAGGTTGGATGAGAGAAACGATAATTTGGTAAAAAACAGATTATACAAACACTCTTACAACAAAAGAATTTCTTTGTGACTTTGGAACGAATAAAAATCTCAAATAAAATGTTTTGTTTTACAATCTATAAATCCATTGACTTTAGATATCCTTTGAAACTCGTTCACATCAATTGATGTCTGACATTTGACTTTTAGCTCATAGCCTCAAAATTTCTTTTACAAGGAAAAAAATTATCATTCATAAAAAAGTTCTTCTCACTTACCAATCATAATTGTTCTTTTGTAAGTTTTGTCGATTTTGGGGTGCTTAACAGAAGACGAGTTACGAAATTTCTTCATCAAGTGCTTGTGTCCGACTTTTTCCATTTCTTTCTTTTTAGATTTGTGAGTGTTCTGCGTTCTTTTCTTCACGTAGCTGAGGGCGCTTAAGTCTTCCGGTTGACTGGCTAATTGATTAGTATTAATTGGTTGGAATCCATCTTCAAGTTGCCTGTATTCATCTGGTGTAAGTCCAGTCGAACCTAACGTTCCTTGTCCTAAAGGTGCACTCCTAAACGCAGGTTCCAAGGCAGTGGCTCCTATACTTTGCACGGTATTTCCTACCGATGGTCCAACAGCGTCCATTCCGATATTTGATATGCTAGAACCAACGTTGCCTTGAAAATTATCAGAGGCGTAATTTGGCTCATCGTAATTCTGGAACGGATCCGTGGGCGTACTTGCGGTTTGTATTGGAAAACTTTTATACTCATACAATTGAGAATCTATCGGTGGGTTCTTCATATTATTTGGGTGAATGTTGTAGTTATAATTATAGCTTTGATCAATTTGTTGTGGTTGACCATTCCCGTTATCCGTATAGCTCGAATCATAACCATGACCTTCTCCAGTATAATACTCGTCGCTCTCATGGTACTCATTAGAAGCAGGGTAGTCATAAGATGTGCTGGTGTATTCACCGTCATACTCTTCATCCTCGTAATCGTTTTCTTTTCCTTTTGACGATCCTTTGTGTTTTTTTTTATTTGGTTTTAAAAAATGATTTTTTAGATTTTTTCCTGATTTGTCTTTGCTTTTTAATTTTACAAAACTTGATATTTTTTCAACTTTTTTTCGATTTTTTTTGTCAAGAATTTTATGGGTAGTGCTGTTCCCTTTTTCAGGCTTACTTTCACTTTCGTTTTTTAGAGATTCTAAATTTGCTTTCGATGTTTCATCGTTTTTTGCGGGAGGTATTTTTTCTATTTCTTTTACTGAGACGTGTTTGTCGTCCTCTTTTTTCAATGGTTCAGCAGGTTTTTGATCCAACTCGGTTTTATTGGAGAAGCTAGTTTCCACTTCCGACGAATTGAGAAATGGAGCAGATGAATTGGAAATTATCGTTGCATTCAAATCGGCAGATGTAGCTATGAAATATAAAAATATTATTTATCGTATGATTACAAATAATAATCACTGTTACAGATCACTGCTATGGCGAACAACCCTGACCCAAACTGAATGACAAAAAGCCTAGTTCTGTTATTATAATGGCTGGTGGTGGTGGTGGTAAAACATCTCAATAACAAAACCATGAAAATCGAAAAAATCTTCGGTTGGTCTCCATGGAGAGGGAATCTGATAAATTTGGAAAAAATGAATTGCGAAACAACTTTTGCGAAAACCGAAGTCAAAATACGTCATCACCTTTAAACACGAAACTATTTAAAAAAAAACTTGTTTTACCTGATTTAATGCATATTAGACAGATAACCAAAAATAGCAAGTGCCATAAGGAACTGGACATAGTGAAGGTACTAACGAATCATAAGATATACTTTACGGTCTGCTCGCGTGTTACGTCCTATCCACCTCCATTATGCTGATCATGAGGTTGTCTACTGCAAAAAAAACATTTGCGTCGAAACGCTTCATTAGCTTTTATAAAGAGTCCCAACGAATCATGCCCTATGCTATTTGATGTATTATGTGCTAACTGCGCGAGATCCAAACAAGAACAGTCACGCTGAGAAACTTTGAGTTCTTAAAGAAAACTTAAGGTTGTTGCCATTATTTTTTTTTTTCTAGAAACCGAAAAATAAAATTAAACCGTTTTTTAGTTTAGAAAGTTGCAAATTGTGCATCATAAATGCTTAACCATTATTAATGCAATATTTCTAAAACGATGAGTTTCAATATAGGGGAAAGGTGCCTATGATGGCATACTTAACTTTAACTTTTCTCTGAGTCATTACCTGAAAACTTAAAAAATAATTTTTGACATGGGTGTATTCCCTCTAGCATGCAGAATAATAATGAAGCTCAGAATTTTTACTATTTTGCTTTTTTATAAGTATATACCGTTAAAAAAAAAAATACAAGTATGCCATCATAGGCAACTAACTGCTCCTATGATGGCACACTTTAAAGAAAATAGACAAACAAGAATTTTTTTTTGTTTTTTACTAATGGAAACACAACTTATCAAAAAAACAAAATTAAAAATAAATATTTGGTCTATAAGCATAGTTCACATATAAATTTTTTTCTAATTCTCTTTATGCTTGCAGATAAACAAAGACACTAAGATCCGCATTTTTGACAACAAATCCATGGTTCTTTAGAGCAAGACAGCGAATAAAGTTCATAACAATACAAAAATGCTGTATCAGATTCGAAATCCATTTTATTATTACTTCTTTTAATCTCCTCACTGCAGTATTTTTCTTCAACAGCTGTCTTTCTTTTTGTTTTTCTAACAAATTTTTTCTTTTTCTTTGTTATCTTTCTCTTTTGCCTTATCTTTTAATTCTTGGATATCCGGTGTGGTATTCAGAAGTCCAGGACACAACTTTTGCATACTAGATCTTATCCTTTCTTTGAAACAGAAGATCCAATGCATATGGAAGGTTCTGATGGGGGAGATCTCATTTCCAAATGTGTTGGTTTCTCAAACTCTTGTATTTCGTCTTTGTTCTTAGCCTGATCACCTTTTTATTAGCATAAAAATTTATTTCAGGCATTTTTTTCAATTCATTTTGCAGACTTTCCTATGTTGGCAACTCCTCGGTATGCCATCATAGGAAAGAGTCACCATATTTATTAAAACAAGCTGTGTCTACCTTATTCTACACAAAGCATTAAAATAAGTATTCTAATAAATGTACAAAGCTTTCAGATGAAATGAATGAAAATTTCACTTCTGTATGATCTATAGTAAAATTGTAATCCTAAATATATGAGGGCATTAAATCTACAACACCACATGCGAAAATTTATGTCTGTTGATTACAAAAGCATTATTTATGACGGAGGGATGAATTTTTACCAGAAGTAATGAATTACTAATATACACATGTTGGTCTAATCACTTATGCACCAAAACTAATATTTTTGGAAATACGACCAGTATGCCATCATAGGCGCTATGCCATCATAGGCACCTTTCCCCTACAATTTATTTTTATGCATACAGTTACCCATCGAAGTTTTATTCAAGCTAAAACCAGTTCAGGCTTGGAACAAAACTTTAGATGCAAAGAGTAGACTAAACTTTTACAGACCAATTTAGATCTTAGATTTTACAGACCAATTTAGATTTAGATTTTACAGACCAATTTAGATATTTTATGTACATAACGCTTAACTTATGTAACTAACGGAGACTTAAAAGGACAACCTGTTTTTGATTGCAAAAAATTAGATTACCAGCATCTTTAAAGAAGCCTTTTAAATGACGCTGACTAGTAAAAGCCAAAAACATAAATAAACAAACAGTCAACCAGTAAAACAGTCAACCAATAAAACAGTCAACCAATAAACCAATCAAACAATCGACCAATCAAACAATCGAACAATTGAATAAGCAAACAATCAACCAATCAACCAGTAAAAGGAATATCCAAGGTTAAAGTACTTTTTCAGGCGAGTTCTTTTGCCCCGGAAATAAAGATTATGTGGAGTGCTGCAAATTAGGTAATTATCTCGTGCACTGCAATGCTTACTTTAAGTTAAAATATCGATAAGTTTCTAAATTGAAACTCTCAAAATTACAGTATTGCGGTAGTATTATAGGATTTTAGCGCTGTTATCGATTTGGAATGCTTTTTCCGTGCTTTACATTTCTATTAAGGTTGAAAGTTTTTTTGCCCTTCCGTCAATTCACAACGAGTATAAAAATACCATAATAATAATAATAAAAAAAAGTGTTGCTATCAAATGAGTGTTTATGTAAAACAAATTTAAGGCCAGAAAATTTGCAAAAAGTTTATGTATTAATATAAACCACATTTTTTGATTTCTTTATACAAAAGTAGATCTTCTAGATGATCCGGGACCTTAAAACAAGAGTAGAAATTCTCTTGATAATCTGCCATCTTTTTATGACACTCGGTTAACATTAAATAGTACGATTCACTTTATTTTCGTCATCCTCAGATTTTTTACCATCCTCAAATCTTCTTCACTAACCAAGTTTGCAAATTTTTTGTTCCTAAATTAAAATGTTTCCTTTTAAAAAAACTTTTTGTAGAGGTAACGTTTTATATCGTTGATCTAAATCCGATCGAGACTTTATGGAAGATATCGGGGTGGCTTCACAAGATAATCAAACCTCTAATTTCAATGAGTTTTAGGGGAAGTTCAAAGCATCTAAAATGCCGCTATTGTCGAACGATGTCAAAGGCTGGTTAGTAGTATAACATCAAGATGTGCTGAAGTAGTAAAGACTAATGGCGACCTGACAAAATCTTAACATCAATTTAAATGATGTAGATTTTTTATACAGCACAATTTTTTTTGTTTGATGTGCTATTTTTATTATCACAACTTCCTTGTAAACTTTTTTTTTCTAAATGGAAATTGATACATTGTTTTTTTAATTTCTCCGATAAAGAAAGAAAATATATTAACTCTAATGAAGAAAACTTTAAGTGATTCTGTGATCATTTAAGTGATTCTGTGATCATCACTGTATTTCTGTGATGATCACTACATGGACATGGAGTAAGAGAAAATAAATATTTTTAAGGGTGTGTGATTAAATTGAGGTAAATATTTTCTACACGTTGCTTTTCTTTATACTTTTTTAAATTGATTAATTTCGGATTTCTTTCTTTTCTTTCTATCTTTCTTTTCCACAAAAAATTTCTCGCTTCGAAGAAAATTAAAATTGTGTTCTCAGTCCGCACATTAAAGAGATCATTGATGATGATGATACAAGATCATCTTAAATTAAAGATGTAAGATGAGCTGGTTTATTTGCTTCCCTAAAATTACCTTCAATGAAGTGATTTTTTGGGAACTTGGTTATTTTGAAAAAAGTTGATTTAGGTAGTTCTCAGACTTTTCTGGTATGATATGACTTTTATTCCTCTAATAAAAGAGCCTAGTCGAAGCATTGATTAAATTTGCATGAATGGTTTGCATTAATTCGCATACCTTTTATATAGCTGTTGAAAACAAGCTCGCTCTTTTAAATGACTCATATTTTGCAATCAGTTGATATAAAGCCGTTTCTGACATATTCATCAGTTTTTAAGTCGATTCTCCGTATTCCCTGCATTTTGGCAAATAATCTCCCCTCATTTTGGCAAGTAATTTTAATGGAATAATTTGATGTAGTAAATCTTGGATTAGTTTAATCAAATGCTTTATTATCAAAAATTTTCGCGGGATAAGCTAACCGCGAAATTTAAAACGAATGCATCGCTGAAAGAAGGCATCGCTGAAAAAAAAAAAGCAATTTTCGCGGAAATAAATCTATATTTGCAGATCGAAGAAAAATGTTTTTTTTCGCGGATTGGGTGTCTATTCGTTGAATTCATGAAAATTCCTGACTATAAAACAGCTTGCAAGAGCCTCACTCCGTCCCCCTACAGAAGTATATGCAAATAAGTCGCGAAATTGTATTTTTTACGAAAAGATGTTTCAACTGTTATTGTTGTTGGTGTCGGTGGCGATGGTTTTAAATAAAATTTGTTAGATTAATAGACGTAAGGGATCCACGCTAAAAATTAAATCGTTGACTCAAATTATCATGAGCGATAAGTATTTCAGCCAGTTAAAAAAAAAAAAAAAAAAAAAAAAAAATTAAAAAATTAAAGAATTTAAAAATTCCGAGCACTTTTTTTTTACCATTCAAATTTTTATGATGAAATTTAAAAATTTTAAAGTTTTATCTGTTTAACAGCATTTTTTTTTTCTTTTAATGTTTGTATTTCAATTGCATTCATTATTTATCAATTCTCAGGTCTCTCTTATTATTATTATTACTTTTTTTGCTAATGTTTATTATAAATTTATAATACTTCATTTCTATTTGCTAACATGAGAAGCATCTGAAGTTTTAAAGTTTTCGTTTCTTTAGAAAGCGCAGTCAGGAAAAATCGATTCCTATTTCTTCGTTGCCTTGACAACAAATTTTTTGATAGCAGAAGTTGAATGATCCTAAATTTAATGTTTCTTTTGTTCTTAGCTTTTTAAGGTTGGTCGTTTTGCAATTGAACAATGGAAGGTAACATTCTGGTTTTTGGTTATCTTTTTAAATAATTGTGTTACTGATTTCTATTTTACTTTTTACCGGACGCTTTAAACTAAAAAAAAGATGTTTTAATCAAAGTTCTATGTTAGCGATTTTTTCCCCGCAAGACGCTTTTAAAAAAAAAAAAACGTTTCAGATATTTTTCTTCTTTTAGTTCTCATTGGTCAGCGAACAATATATGAAAATGTTATGCTCTTTGTTTAGGACTTGAAAAATGAAATCAATATATTATACTGAACCAAATAAAGATTTGTTGATCAGCCAGTCTTAATAGCAAGGCAGCCACAAGGTAAGAAGTAGAGAAATTTCGATTTTAAATGTTTGTCGGACTAATTCAAATGTTCAACTTCAGACGATTTTTTGTACTCGAAATGTTATAAATTACAAATGTTCCAGCAAAAGCTATATATAGCTCAAACATAATAAAACACTATTTAAAGCTGAAAATCGGTTTACAATGTTTTGTTCGAACGTGAATTATTTACGATTCTCAGATTAGTACGAAAATTAGGACACGCGAAAACAAATACTTTAAAAACTTTTAACCTGAATACCGAGAAAATCGCTTTTTTTAAACTGAGGATTTAATTTAGTAATTTACGAGAACTAATCAAAAAAATACAATAAAACGTTTATCGATTATCAGTTATCGGAAGAATGATGCGATTAATCAATAAAAAAAAACGTAATATTAGTAATTTAAACAACAATGAAAGAATGTAAAGCTCGGAACATGAGAATTTTAATTCTGTGAAATTTAACCTGCTGCTAAATTCTTGACGTAGAAAATAATTGCTAAAAATAAATCCAATTCGAAAAACTTACTTCATCATTTTGAAAAAACCTTAACAATTTAGTGATAATTTAAGTAATTTTGCTACCTTTGTTAAAATTTTATTTTTTTAGCAGAAAACTTTTGGGTCTTTCTTTTGTTTTTTTTTTTTTAAATTCCAACAGGAAAAAATATTACAAAGTTTGTTAGGTTAGTTCACTCTCGGTCTGCATAGACTTCCGAGACGACAAATAGTCAAGTGTAAAATCGTACACTACTTAACATCATCATATGATGTGAGCACTCTGAAAAATCAAAATAAAATCCAGCTGTCCTCTTCTTTTATGGTTGCGGTGCTGAATTAGTTTTTCACATTTTCTAGGGGGAGTATTATCACATAACCTATGGCAAGCTGCATAATAGCTGTACAAAAATTAGCGTACCATTAGGCTGCTTAATGAAATATTATAATGAGAGAGTTAAATTGTAAAGATACGAAAATCAGTGTATCTATTACTACTTATAGAAGTTTAAAAGATGATAAACTTTGTTTACCAGCGCGATAAAATATGTTATGGATTGTGGTGACATTTTTATATTTTACTTTTTACAGAGAAAGAATATTGCTCCAAGCTTGTAACAACAACAAAATTATCTCTATATATATTTGCTAAGTGATACTCTATGCATATATGATGATAATAGTAATATCTATGTATTACGCTTTTACATTATTGTTAACACATTATTACAATATATAGATATTTTTTGTTTTTACATTTGATATGCTGTACATAAGTTATATATACAGCATGTTTACACTTCTTGTGTGTAAACATGCTGTATATATAACTTATGTGTTGCTTTTTTACTTACATTAACATAAATAGTATTTTGGTGTTTATAGCTTTTATATTGTATATTTAGATATAAAGACATGAATGGACTACAAGGAGGATTTACAGGCTTCATGAAGATAAGAATACTTGAAGCAATGGATCTCAATAAAACCAATGTTAAATCTCAAATTGTAACTTCAATGAAAGTTTCATCTCTTGATCCATATTTACAGGCATATGTTGATGACCAAGTTATTGCCAAAACCTCCAAGAGAATATCAACATATTCCCCTATTTGGGAAGAAGATTTTAGTATAGATCTTCATAAAGCAAAAATTTTAAGTTTAACCGTTTTTCATTCATCTAAAGTTGGTGCAGACTCATTTGTTGCTAATAGCTCTCTACCAATTCAAGAGATTATAGATGAAGGACAATCAGATCTCTGGGTAGGAACATGTGTTATCTATTACTATTGTTGTTTGACTGCAATCAAATTTTCCTGCAAAGATGCATTTTATGTATTTTAGCCTATGAGATAATAAGCTTGTTTTTTAATGATATCAGACATGAATGCCTAGTAATATAAAGATTAAGATCAGGCTTTATGTTTAGGTTTGGATAGTGTAGGGTTAGGTTAGCAGGATGTTGCAAAAATTAGAGTAATAGCAGAGATATTTTTTGTAGAATCTTTATTGATCTATAGTTTTTTATTTATAATAATTTTGTTGCAAGTACTCACTAATTAAAGTGCAATTTAAAAGTTATAAACAAGAGTTGTTAAATGAATGTCTATTTGAATTAACTATATGTAGCTGCAATTACCAATTAAACTTGGTGAACTTTGACATAGATGTAAATACCAATTAAATTAGAAGTACTTTAGCATGTAGGTAAAATGTTAGAACATCAATACAAATTTTAGTAGAAATGTTGCTTTGAAAATAAACATTTTAAGTCTAGATTTTTTTGCTGCTGTTTGTATATTCATAAAACTTCATATTCATAACTTTCATATTTATGTTTATTCTTCTTTGTTTTACACTTGGGATAACTTTGGAACAGGTTTTTTTTTGTAATAACATTTTGAAATTATAGGAAATGTTTGGTAAATAGTACCTTAACAAACATTTGAAGAGATTAAAAAAAAAAAAAAAAAAAATAGAAATGTTGTTTTATATCTTTCAATGTTTCTTTATAGATTCAACTTGAACCAGCTGGCAAGTTACATTTATTTATCGAGCTGAAGTCTGGAGAAGGTATCTAAACTTAGTAACCAATTTTTTTTTTTAATATCCCATTAAGAAATATAAAAAAGAAATAATAGTTTCAAAACATTTCTTTTTATTATTCTATATTTTATATATAAAAGTTATACTAAAGAGAAAGTTAGAAGTTCGTTTGTCTTTTTTAGATTCACAACCAAGAGCCAACTCTATTCAGTTCAAGCAAAGAGATAGTTCTTATTTAAATAAAAGAGGGCGTCGAAATGCTGTGCGCAGGCGCGTTCATCAGATTAGTGGACACAAGTTTATGGCAACATACCTGCGTCAATTTACTTTCTGCTCACACTGTAAAGATTTCATTTGGTAAGTTGTTCTGTTCAGAACTATTTACTAAATCTATAATAAATAGTAATTAGTATTTATGTTAAAATAGCCAAAGTTATATTTTATGTAAATTCTGCTTTTAGGGGCGTGATTGGGAAACAAGGCTACCAATGCCAAGGTAATGATTTTTATGCTGTTATATTTACAAAGCTTTCTAAAGGTGATTTTTTTTATGCAAGTATTATGAGTTTGGGTATAAGTTGTTTTACTTTAGGTAGGTTATGTGTTATGTGGTAAGAGCATGACTAAGATTCATTGTATCTTTCAGTTTGCAGTATAGTAACCCACAAGAAATGTCACCATTTAATAGTTTCAAAGTGTCCTGGTGTAAAAGTAAATGAGGACACAACTTTAGAACAGGTACATTTTAAACTTTAATGAACTTTTTAAATAAAATTGGAAGTCACTTATGTTATACTTTAATTTTCTCTTATAAGTTGGAGAATCAGAGAATTAGTTCAACTTTTGTCTCTTTTAGAGGTTTGGCCTAAATGTTCCACATAAATTCCAGACTCACTCTTACAGACGCCCCACATTTTGTCAGCATTGTGGTTCGCTATTATATGGCATTATAAAACAAGGTGTTCAATGTAAAGGTATGGTTAATTTGTTTCCTGCTATTTTTATAATAGTGTGTTAAGTTATTTTGTGTAATTTTTGTAATAGTGCGTAAAGTTATAGTGTGTAAAGTTACACAAGATAACTTTGTCAAACTTAAAAATTAATTAATTTTTTTTTTCATTCTTAAGTTTGAAAAAAACTTGATGTAATGCTTAACTGATTTTAAACTTTTTCCTTCTTTGAGGATTCTATAAAATAATCTTTCATGTGACATGATATAGGTATGATGTCTATCATGACATGATATATGATTTACTGCAGCTTTAAAAACGTTTCCATATTTTATCCATTTCCTGTCCTTGCTTGTTTTTGAAAATACAACTTATTTTTTCACCAATATTTTTTTAAGACTGCGCACTTAATGTACACAGAAGATGCCAAGCTAATGTTGCCAATGATTGTGGTGTAGATAGACAAAAACTTGCTGAAATTTTAGGTGAAATTGAGAAGAAAACTGTTCATGATATAACTCAAACACACAGCCAACCCAAGAGAATAATTGTGAGTTTTTTCAAATGTGAATGTTTGTTTTTATCTTAATAAAAACTGTGTTAAACTTGTTCTAAAGTAAAAAAAAAGTTCTTCATGTAAAAATTCTGTAGTTTTGTGGAGTTTGTTTAAAATTGATGTTGGGTTTAATGATTTTAGAGATATCCTTGCTATTATTTCAACCCCATATATATGAAATACAGAACTTTTTTCTTTCTAAAAGTCTCAGAGATCAAATGTTACTAATTTACATGTATTAAATATAAAGTGTGTATTGTTCTTTAATGTTTCATTAGTTGCTGTTTAAACTTTCTGTTGAGGTTTTTATTAATAATACAGTAGTTAAAAAAAATCTTTTTTTAAGTTAAAAAAAACAGCTCTTTTTAAGTTTGTTGTGGTTTTTAGGCTATTTTGTTAATGACCTTTTTTAGGATGGAAATCATAATGGAAGATCCAGTGTCAGCTGCACTGTATCAAGTAACCCCACTACTGTTAAACAATCTATGACCAAAACACTTTCACTAAATGATAAATCCTCTATATCTAATCTTGCATCCTCACCAGGGCAGAGGCGTAGAAATACTAGTTTTGACACTAAGTACACAATGGATTCTTTTACTTTCTTAAAGGTTATTGGTAAAGGAAGTTTCGGAAAGGTTATTTTATTTATGTTATTATTTATATTATATTTAAGGTATATATTTGCTCATCCAGTGGATTTCTAACATTCTTAACAATGCATTTTTACTTCAACTATTTAGTTTCGATGCAATTTTTACTGCAAATAGTTCAAAATGCAAATCAAATTTTTTAATAATGGAAATGACTTTTAAATAAATGGACAGGGTGTTAGTTTAGAAAAGTCTATTTAAGTGTAAATGTACCTTGAAATTTACATGTACTCTCACATTTAAGTGTTCATGAAAGTACACCTTGCATTTTTCTTTTCAACTTTTGATAAAAAAGAAATGTTTAAAAGATGTTGCAATCTTTTCTTTTTAAATTAATGTTTAAAAAAAACAAACTTTTTTTCTCTTAGGTTATGTTAGCAGAAAGAAAAGGATCCAATGAACTGTTTGCCATTAAAATACTAAAAAAAATTAATATAATACGCGATGATGATGTTGAGTGTGTGCAAACAGAAAAACGTGTTTTAACCATCACTGGACAGCACCCTTATCTTACTTCGCTTCATTCATGCTTTCAAACTCAGGTTTTTAAATTTTTTTGAACTCATAGGGTTTAATAATTTAATCTCTTATCTTAACAGATAGTTGTTTTAAAACAATTGCTATTGCAGCTGTATTTGTAAGAAATACTTATCAGTGTCTGTATTGCACCTGGATGAGCAGTATCAGGTACAGATAAATATCTGTTTTAACAATTGTCTAATTTTTCAAAACAAAAAAAATAAACAAAAAACACAAAACAAGTTTGCTTGTTTTTTTTTTTTTTTTAATATTAACAAGAAAAAAATAAGATTTAAATCAAACCTTTAGTTATAAAATTTTTTTTTTTTTTTTTTTAAATATATCAGCAGTTAAAATTATTGATATAAAGTTTGGTTTTTCATAAAGGTTCTTTTTGTAAGCTTTTATATAAGAACTTCTATTTTCAAAAAAAGATAAAGTTTTTTCTGTTTTTTTTTTTGTTTGTTTTAAAAAGAAGTAAAGCAAAAAATGATAAAAAAATATAAATTTGGTCCTTAATTATTCTTTTTTTCTTTCACAACTTGCAAAAGACTTAAGAGGCCATTTTACTGATAAACAAGTTAACATAGGTTTTGTAAAGAAGCTTTTTGTATTTTTTTTTTTTTTTACAATTTTTGTTTTGACTTATACAGAATAATTGCAAAAACTTACTTTAATAAATTCATTTAAAGATGCATCAATAAGAAATGGTTTTCTTTTAAATACAGCAAAACAATTTTTTTTCATCTTATTATGGTTAACTATTCATTTTCTTCTTTAAATTTATAAATTTTTGAGTTTTTTATATTTTACTTTGTTAATCCCAGCATTGTTTTTGTTTCCACTAGCAACATGAAACAACGAATTTACTTTAATTTTTTTTTACAGTGGACCTGTATTTCAGCATTTTAGAAATATAATTTATATTAGAAAAATCATTTAAAAGCTAACTAAGTTGAAAAATTTTGGTTCATTTTGTAGACTTGACCATAATCCAAATTACTAAGGTACTTTAAACAAAATATTAGCATATTTAAATTTTTTAAGCTATAAAAAAATTTAAATTACACTAAGAAGGTTGTCTTATTATCTTTCTAAAAAATTGTAATGTTCATCTATAATTTAGTGTTTTATTTTTAGAAGCACTTGCTTTTAAATTCCTTATTAGTTTACCAAATGGTTCTCATTCCATAGTCTTTACTATATATGTAACTAAAGAGGTTTTAAGAATAAGCTTACATTTACCTATGATTTTGTGGTATATATGTCTTCTGATAAGATTTTGTTTGTGACCTTTCTGTTAGTAATTAAGTATCACTAAACTGCAAACACATTACTACTTTATTTGATTCACTTTATGGTCTGACATCTTGATTTGGTTCCATTTCTTTTGTTAAAAAAGTTCTGGATATTTTTTGAGAATAGATCACTCTATTGATGGCATCATTTACTTTTATACAGTTTTTTATAATTGTTGTCCCAAAATATATAATATTTTTATATTTTAATAAGTTTCTTCTTTTAGACTTTTAATTTATAGAGTTCATTTTTAACTCAGGATTCATTTTTAACTCAGAGGATTCCTTTTTAACTCAGATGATTACTTTTTAACTCAGAGGATTACTTTTTAACTTAGAGCATTACTTTTTAACTCAGAGGATTCATTTTTAATTTACGGAGTTCATTTTTGGTTAAATTGTTAGTGAAATTTGTTTTTTTTTTCTCTTTTTTAATCACGTTTGAAGAAAGGACATCAAGTATTATATAAAGTTCACAAATTTTAAATTTAAACATTGAAGATATTAAATGTTGATGATTGTGAAATAGCAAACACATAGGATGTTTTTTGATTTTTTTCATTTTTCACAAGTTTTCCTGGTTTTTATAATAAAAAATTTCAATCTCTGATCTGAATTTTGAATGTTCACACATTCAAAATTCAGATCAGAGATTGAAATTTTTTATTATAAAAACCAGGAAAACTTGTGAAAAAGTTTATTTTAAACTTGTAAAAATGTTTAGTTCCCAATAAATTTTTTTTATAGTAATGGCCAGTTTGCCTTAAATTTTATTCAGGACATGTTTTGGATATTTATTTTAAAATGAAAAAGATTTTGTTTAGGAAAGACTATTTTTTGTCATGGAGTATGTAAATGGAGGTGATCTTATGTTTCAAATACAAAAAGCAAGAAAATTTGATGAAAACAGATCGAGGTTTTGATTTCTTCTTATTTTCTCATAATAGCAAGAACTAAGTTTCCTTAATTTTCAATAGATTTCTTCGTATTTCTCTGTAAATTTTTTCTATATAATTTTTCTACAAAACTTTTCCATAAAATTTACCCTAAAAAAAATTGATAAACTTTAAAAGGTTCTATGGTGCAGAGATCACGCTCGCTTTGCAGTTTCTTCATTCCAATGGGATTATTTACAGGTAACTCATTTGTGTTCAAGCTATTTGCTTTCTTGTGCTTTTAACCCATTTACAGGTAACTCATTTGTGTTCAAACTATTTGCTTTCTCATTTTTATGCTTAAAAGGAAACTAGCTAGGAAAAAATGTCAAATGACACAAAAACATGAAGTCAGGTTACATTTATTACAAATATTAAAAAAAAAAAAGTTTTAAAGATGCTTAGGCATCCTCTAATGGGGATGTTAAGCAGTTGTTTATTTTTCTAAGTGTACTCAACTGAGTACGGCCAGCATTAATGGGTTAATAGTATTATATTCATAAATGTACATTTAGAATTCTTCAAAGTAGATAAAAAGTTACTATTCCTACTACAATATTATTCATACTTTTAATTGATTGCAAAAGTCACCAAATTATATAAAGAAAAAATAATAATAGGGGAGTAGTAAAAATTATATAAAGAAAAAATAATAATAGGGGAGTAGTAAAAATTATATAAAGAAAAAATAATAATAGGGGAGTAGTAAAAATTATATAAAGAAAAAATAATAATAGGGGAGTAGTAAAAATTATATAAAGAAAAAATAATAATAGGGGAGTAGTAAAAATTATATAAAGAAAAAATAATAATAGGGGAGTAGTAAAAATTATATAAAGAAAAAATAATAATAGGGGAGTAGTAAAAATTATATAAAGAAAAAATAATAATAGGGGAGTAGTAAAAATTATATAAAGAAAAAATAATAATAGGGGAGTAAAAATTACTAAAAATTACTAAGTATAAGATACAAATCATAAATTATGAGGGTGTTTTTTTTTTGTCAATCTTTGTCCTCTAAATTTTTTGAGCATAAAAAAAATGCTTATCATTTTATCTTATTAAAAAATCATTAAAAGGAAAGATTTCAATAAGAACAAACTAAGAAAGTAATTCTAAACAATAGAGAGTATAAGAAAAGTATTAAAGTAATTTTTAGGTCTATTTTCATCATAATGTTATTGGGTTATATAGACTACTCAAAGATTGGCTTACACTAACTGTAATATGATATTTATCTTAAAGAAAAATGGTACTTTAAAAACCATTCAAGATGGCTTTATGAAAATTCAATAAAATTTTTTTTACCCCATTGTTTTACCCCATTTTTTTAACCCAAGTTATTATTTATAGAGATCTTAAACTGGATAATGTATTATTGGACAGCAGTGGACATGTTAAGCTAGCAGATTTTGGAATGTGCAAGGACAATATGGCTCAGTTACGTGTGACCACAACATTTTGTGGAACTCCTGACTATATTGCACCAGAGGTAATTTTTCTAGTTAGGTTTGCTACAAGAGAAGATGTTTTTATTAATGTTTGAAGCTTAAGTTTTTTAGATATTTCATCTCCTTTTCTTTTGCAAAAGAAACTCTAATTTCTTGTTGTAGATTGTATGTGATCTTCCTTATGGTGCATCTGTTGATTGGTGGGCATTAGGTGTACTTATGTATGAAATGATGGCTGGCCAGGTTGGATTTGCTTGTTATATCTAACAGATGACACTAACATTAGTAGCATTAAATTCCTTCTTAATAAAGCACACATAGTATTAAGTAAACATAATTTATTACCAATTTGACATATCTAAAGCTAGTAACAATTATTATATTTCTGCAACAGTAAATATTTTAACTCTGAATGATTTTTTTTGTTTGTATGTAGCCTCCATTTGAAGCTGATAATGAAGACGAATTGTTTGAACGGATCCAATCAAGTGAAGTCTTGTATCCAGTATGGCTTTCACGAGAAGCAATATCCATTCTCAAAGGAGTAAGTTTTACAAAAGCCTATTGTGTTTAAAAGAAGCAGTGAAATATAAATTACATCAATCAATTAAAAATCATCCAACCAATTTAAAATCAATCAACCAACATTTCTGATTTATCTGCTCAACAATTTTTTTTTTAAATTTATTAAGATTTTTTGTTGTGTGTTATAGCTACATATGGTCCACACTCTTTTACCTTGGTTGACACTTTATTGATCTCTCCTTTATAACTTTTATAAAATATATCTTTAAGTTTTCTTCATAGTTATTGACTAAAAACTATGAAAAACGTTTGGGATGTGTTCCTGGAATTGGAGAAGTGGCTATAAATAAGCACCCATTCTTTGCTAGTATAGATTGGAGGAAACTTGAAAAAAGGCAAATTCAACCACCTTTTCAGCCTCAAATTGTAAGTAAAAGCAAATAGTTTAAACTTTTTAAAACCATTTTTAAGGAAATGTCTGTCACAAAAAAAATTCTCATATTTTATGTTTTACATTTTGTAAATAATTCTAGAAATCTCGCACTGATGTTGCTAATTTTGACACTGACTTTACACGAGAGAATCCATGTCTTACACCTGTAGATAATGAGGCTGTTGTTAACATAACACAAGAAGAATTTTTAGGATTTTCATATGTCAATCCATCGTTTGTGTAAAAAGAATTTTTTTTTAATTCGAACATAGTTAAACAGTAAATATTTTAATAGTTTTTATTTTGTTCATTACTTTCTATTTTTATTTTCATTACTAATTTATTTGTGCAATTTGTTTTTTAGTTTATTTTGAGTGTAACCAAGTAGTTAAGTAGAAATCAATTAAATCGTCATAATTATTGCATTTTGAATCACTTAAATTGAATATTTAGTAATATATAATACTAACCTGCAAGTATTTAGTGATGTATGCAACAAAATCGATTCTTTTTTTGTAATATAAACATGAGCAGTGAATTATTTATTGTTTTTACGTTTTAACATTTTCAGAGATTCTGGATGGATTTTTTATAAATATTGTTTTGTCTCTAAATGTGAGATTTGAAAATGAAACAGAAATTCACATAATCTAAAAATTCACGATGAAAAAGAAAAATTTTTTTCTGATATTCTTGTTTTTTGCAATTTGAAAAAATGCAGACTTCGGCATAATCGCAATTGTGTCCTTTACTTTGTGAATGTAAAATTTGGGAATAATTGTTCAAAATATCAATTAATATTTTCTCTTGTATTGTATTCGTATACTGTATATATCTTTTTTTTTTTAAATTTTAAGGAATTTTAACAATCTGTTTTGTCCAGCCCAGTTTTTAAACAAATGAAAGAATTTACTTTTCACAGCATGAATGCTGGTTTATAAGTCCTATTTTGGGTCTTCTCCGATTCAATTAAAAGATAAGATCTTCAATTGTCATATTTTCTTTCCATAAAACTGTTTCTTTCAAATATTATTTTATAGAGGATTTGTATGTTTCTTATATTTTCACGAATGTTTTCATTTACGAATGAAATAAAACGAATTTTTCTGTGATGTGCTTGTTTTTTCGTTTTTATACGTTTCATTTTTACACGTAGCGTAAATACGCTCTTCATTATAATTCTATCTACAGTTCTTATGTTTTTTTATTTTAAAAGTGCGCCAAAATTATGAATACAATAAATGAATTATAGTTAGTTTATATTTTGGTTATTTAATAAATTCAGTATTTATAAAAAAACTTTTTGTTAAATTTTTAAAATATATTTTTTGTTCAAACTCTCATACAAGTACCAGCATCTGTAAAAAAATCTGTAAAATCCTATTTTTTTTTAAAATTAATTCGTTCTCATCTTATGTTAAGTTTCACTAAAAAAGTCTTTCTTCATTGCTCTTCAAATTTGTACTGCTTTTAAGATTAGTTGAGTAAAAGTTTTGTTGACAATCAAAAAGGCATCAGTTTGGGAAATTGATAAAAGAAAAATATTACAATCATAATATAAATTTCCTAAGAAAAAAAATCTAAGAAACTCTGAAATGTATGTAAAAAAACATTTTGTGAATCAAAAAACGTAATTAACACAAGTAAAATTGTCACACAAAAAAACAAAACAAAAGAAAATTATATTATTATACTTAGATTATATTATTTTATTATGTAATTATTATACTATATAGTTAACTATTTTACCAATCAAGTTAAATTTATAAAAGTTCCCATCAATTATTAGTCTATATTCTTCTCTAAATTGATAAGTACTACAATTTCTTCAACTATAACTGGTTGTATATTAGTTACAATTACTGCACCAAAAATAAACAAAAGGTATAGAAAAGTATGCTAAAGAAATTTTGGATTGATTGACAAAAAGACTTTCCAATAAAGCAGAGTAAGGAGCTTGGGGTTGCACATAACTTTGGAAGAAAAAAAGGAAAATATATTGCAAGCTGCAAGAAATGGACTAATACTTTGTACAAGACCTGAATCAGGATATTAGACATTCATCACATATTGTTGCTGAATAATCAAGTCCTCTAAATGAATAATCAAGCCCTCTAAATCAGAGTTTATTTAGAAATAACTAGTACCTGAAATTATTGTAATGGAAGTTTAATTTTTATCTGATATCTTTAGCCTTACCAGCTACAAATAATGAATATTTAAACAAATAGGTAAGTCTGTGATAAATTGAATGAGCTCAAATATGATTTTTTTTTTTTTTTTTTAAATTTAAAACTCTTATGATAGTAAATAATGGGGTTCAACCAAATTGTTTTTATCAGGGCAGTGATAATAACAATAAAAGCGTTTTCTAAAAGAGTTTTAAACGAATGTTAATAATTTTATTTGTGTTAAAAATTAGTAGTAGTTAAGAATTTTTTTAGTTTTGCTTTATATAATGTTTTTATTTCAATTATTTTAGATCTTACAAGTTGTAAATTGTGTAAACGATGTAAATTTTTAAAAATTCAACTAAATTTAATTTTTTTTAAATCCCAGAATAATGGTACTGTTTATTGACGACAAAATTTGTGACGCTTATAAGAGTAGTTCATGTGCTAAAATTTTAGAAGATTCAAAATTGTTTATTGCTCTAATAAAGGAAAAGGAACTTACAAACTCTGATCGTGTTTTATATGTCGCTCAGCATGAATATGCAACTATATCTCCGTCTGTTAACTGCCAAAACTTTTATCATATTGCATCAGATGCTGCTACCACCTGCATAATAACAGTGTTAGTTGAGAGATCAACAAAGTCAGTGAGCTTAGCCCATTTCGATGGTAGAGACACTTTAAAAGGGATTTCAGAAATGCTTGAAGAACTGATGTCTGTATACTCTAAAAGTTCATTAATTCATCTTGAGCCCCGGTTTGATTTATATTTATTTGGTGGGTTCTTAGATTCCAGAAATCTATCTGTAAACTTATTTAATGAAATTATTGCAGCCTGTACTCATGCAAAAGAAAGAATTGATTTGCGACTCAATGTTACATTAGAAATTAATACAACAATCAAAAATAAGGAAAACTGGCCTATAGTATATGGCGTTTCAGTTAATATCACAACTATGGAATTTCAAGTCAGTTCATCAAATAGTTGCTGTCCTGATTTTCCTTTGCGGGAAGCCAGGTTGATGTTCTCTAACAATCAATCAATCTCGGGTATTTATGATTTGAAAGATCAGTGCATCTCAATATCTCCTTTTTCATTCAATGCTCCAAGAAACTTTCAGCAGTTACTGCAATTACCTGATGACAAATATTTAGAACTCATGTCAACATCACCTCATTGTGAGCCACATGACTTTGTCATCAGGGGAAAATCTACTGTTCAGTTTTTACTTGAACACCAGCTTGAAGACGTTTTTAATAAAAAAAATCGCAGATATAAATTAAATGCTCAGTGTAAATGGGAAATGCTTGACAAGGAACATAAACTCATTAATTAAGTGGTTTAGTGTTTTTGTGTTTTGCATAAACAGCCAATAATTGAATATGTTTTACGTAGTCCTTTTTATTTACTTTTATTTATTTTTCATGAAAAGAAAACAGATCTTCTATGTATGCTAGAATTTTTTTATACAATTTTTTTTTTTTTTTTTTTTAAATCATGAAAAAAGTAGCTTTTTTTAAATAAATTTAAAACACATTTTTCATATCTAAATTTGTTTTTTCTATTTTTTTAACTATGTTTTGATTTTGAAAAGTTGTTTGTAATTTTATTCTTACATTTTTTTTAAAGGCAAAACATTTTTCAAAATTATTGATATTTTGTTGAAATTTTAGTGTTTCAATAATTTTAAAATGACTGTATTATTGGATGTAGCCAGCTTGAAGAAAAAGTTGGAAGAAATCAAAAAGTATATTTTGACATTTTTTGTTTGAACTTTAAAAGTTGATCTTTTGCATTTTTCCTTTTTCTTGTAAATGTTTTTTAATAGGTCATCTAATGGTAATCAGAAGATATGTGTGGTAGGGATAATAGGAAGATGCCATCTTAATGATAAAGATGCTGGGCTCAATCAGCTTGTTGACCATAATGTATTTAAGGTAAAAAATTAATAAAAAGGATGCCATCTACGATGAAAAAAGATTTTCTTCAGAGTTGAACTTGTCACTGAAATTTCAGACTCGTAAATACTTTGAATGATTTTGAGGATTGTTAGAATGTTTTAGGTGCAAGAGTTTCCAAACCAACCTCAAGATTCTTCTCAGAATGATGATTCTGCAAAGGTCTGTTTTGATTTTCCCTGGCAAAAATGTTTTTACCTTTTATCTTTAGTTTCTTTTTTCTTGCTGCTTCTTGTTTCCTTCCTATAAAAAAATGCCTCAAGTTTTGATTTTAGGCTTTTTTTTTTTTTTTTTTTTTTTTTTTTTTTATTATAGAAAAATGCTTAAAAACTTCAGTTTTGATTTAAAAAAAAAAAAAAAATGAAAGAAAAGAAAAAGAAGGAGTATATGAATCCAATGAAGAAAATAAAAAAATTCATGATAAACAGCAACAAAATCTAATTCTTTTTTTTGTGTCATACAAATTGAGCATATGCTTATTGTTTCTTTTTTAAGAAGCTGTAAAATATTATTTAAAAGAATTTAGATTATTTAAAAGATAAAAAATGAAAATTGTAAATTGATAAAATATCAAATTTGTTTATAATTATTATATTTAAACAAGATAAATAACTTTTTTATAATTATTACATTTAAATAGATTAAATATTAAATCGGTTTATAATTATTGTATTTAAATTCCAGGTTCAAGTGAAGATGTTCTATGATGAAGAACAGAAAACAGTTTTTCTGCAGTTAAATACTGTTCATGACTTCTCTCAGCTTTTAAATGCTTCTCAAGCGATCAGTCCAGATTTGAGTCAAACAGTATGTGCTTCTCCCAAAAAAGCTCTTTTTAAATCTTTGGTTGACTTGTTTAATTTTCAATATTTCCATTTCAACTAATAGATTTAAAAGCACATAGTTCTACAAGTTCTGTTGACATCCAGAAAAGTTTCCACCAAAAAGTCACAATCCATTCATGTTATGGATATATATGCTATTTTCATTCTGAAATTAGAAAAACCTCTATTTTATATCAATTTTTTTTCTTTTTTTAAAGATGCATAAAATTTATTGTTAAATTAAATAATTTCAAATTTATTATAATTTAACTTAATTTTTGTAATAATAAGTTCATTATTATTATAAAAATTTAATTTAAGCTATAATAAATTTATAATTATTCACTTTAATTTAAGTTAAATTATAAGTGAAAATTTAAAAAAATGCTAAAAATTATTTTAATTCATTTTAATCTGTTTTTTATTTCACTTCAAGTTTCAAAAAATCTTTTAAATTCATAGGGAAGATATCATTACTGGCAAAATCAGTTTTTAAAAGATGCTGCTGCAGTGCTGTTCATATTTTCTGTCTCTCATATTGTTGTGGTGAGTATTATTTTGAGACTTATTGATCTGAATATTTTTCATTCTTGTTTCTCTTTTTCATTCGTGTTTCCTGTTTTTGTAACATCTTCTATGTAAACAAAATATTTAATGATCACCAAGGTTTGTGTTTTTGGAAATACAAAGAAAATAAAAGGAACCTTCTTTTTTAAAAATATAATCAATATTTTTTACAAACAAAAGTAATTGAAGTGCGTTAAATGCATTTTGATGCTTTCTCATGAAAGCTAAATCTTTTTAAAATCTTTATCTTTTTTCCCATTTGTTTGAAATATTTATTTTAATCTTTATTGTTGCACCATTTTATTCTTGTAAATTTTATTTATTTGTTCACTTTTTATTCACTTTTTATTTATTTCTTATTTGTTTTATTTGTTTTATTTATTTTATTTGTTCACTTTTTTATTTTTTGTATATTCTTCCCTCCCCCCCCCCCCCCCCTTGCCTACCTCCAATCACTCTAACTTTTTTTTTTTACTTTTTAAAATTTATTTTAGATTTTGTTTCCAACTCCACGATTTGATTTGTTTTATATTCGATTGTTCAAAATCTTAGCTTCAGCCAGGTTATTTTGATTATTTACCTCTGTTCAATACTTATGGTCTAAGCTTATATAAATGTAAACATGAATCCTTGTTTATTGTTTCAAAATATAAACCTTTAACTTTCTTAGGTACACAATGCTTCACAGCCTGTCTCAGTCACTGGCTGTCGTAGAAACTATACCTGAAATTTGGAGAAGCACTGGTAGACCGTGTATACCGAGGATAATTTTCTCATTTCAAGTTAGAAATTATTTAAACTTTAAATGAAAATGATTTTTTTTTATAAATGATTTTTATTTGTTCACTGATTTTTTGTTTGTTAAAAGTTGTAAAAAGAGGTAGACTTTTTCAGGTACCTTGGAAAAATGCAAAAGGTTTGAGTGAGGTGAGATTTGTTTTCTCTCAAAACTCTTTATTCATTACCATGCATTTGAGAATTATATGAAAAAAATTTTTTTATTAAAATTTTATGAAAAATTTACTAAAAATAATTTACCCAAGATTTCACCAGTTTTAAGTTAGAAAAAAGGTTAAAATACCAAAGAAATGCATAGAAATGAACTTGTAATAGAATTAGACAATTTATTGCCTCAATGAGTTTTTTCTTCTCAAAGCTTTTTACAGTCATTTTATAATGATTATTAGAGTTACAATCTCTCTAGAACATTTGTTTTTGGATTTATTATTTAAATGGTGTCATTTGTAAAACCTTGATCATACAAAATGTACCTATATTTTATTTTAGATATCTATATACATATAAACAGATTTTTTTGTTCTAACTCTTAGACCTCTTTAAGAAAGCTGCAGCATTCACTTCAAGAGCAAGTTCATTTGATTTTGAAGAAAAACAGACTTTTGGGTAGTCTAAGGTATATTGAAGTATTTTCTTTGTTGGCTGCTGAATTTATTTTTGCTGATCGCTAAAATTCTAATAAACAAAATCAGAATTTATTTTTCTTCACAAAAACGTCGTCTCTTGATTTTCCAAACTCAAATGCATATTTTGTCTTGGGAGGCCATTTTATGAGATCAAGATTGAAATTCTTGAGGCACAGTTTTAACTTATTGCAAATTTTTTTGTGTTTTTTTTTTTTTTTAACATTCTTTTCAGGATAATGCAAAAATCTTTGATCAGGCAACATTTAGATATACTTGGCAGCTTTGGACTTTTTTTTGACAATATGAATGGTTTTCTTGTCATAGCATGAAAATACACTTTTTGTCTAATTTTATGTTACTAACACTAGATAATACACAGGGTAGCAGGGTGATATTCCCCTATGAAAGAAAGGAGTCTCTTTTTGGCATCTTAATATGAACATATTTATCAATTGCATTCCCACTTGAAGTAAAGTAAGAAAAATGTCAGCCAGATGCACTCCTTCAGCAATTTAAACTAGCAGGATTTTATTCAAAATTGTTTAAAGAAAAGTTCATTTGCTAATGTGTGGTGTTTGAAAAACTGAAATGCAACTCTTCCTCGAGGAGGATAAATATTTTGATGCACTTTTTTGCAGTTAATTCAATTTTTTTTCTCCATTTAATGGAATCTTCTTGTAGATGCTAGTCTTCTTTATCAATTTTATGACAGTGTATGATTGGGAGCAATTAACTTTTCAGGCAGCTAGCCTGTATATAACAAAACTGCTTGATTATGGTCAAATATTGTTTTTAGGTGCTTGACATTGTTTTTACCCATTATTTTGTCTGTTCCATGACTAACCTAACCTCTCTGTGTCTAGATTCATTCTCAGCATTTTGCATTATGTTAGCAACAGTTTTTTTATGCACTTTTTCTGCTTTATTTTTATTCATTATTTGTGATTGGAACAACTTTCTGAATAAAACTTGTGAATTCTCTTTTTCTTGTGGTTCCTGTTTTCAAACAAGCTTGGTAAAAATTTAAAAGCATAATGAACTATGTTTAGTAGAAAAATAAATTTGCCACAAGAATGAAGCATTTATTAATAAGTCTGTCTTTAAGATTTTTATCTCAAAGATGTTCACAAAATTTTAGTGATGCATTATTTCTGTTTTAATTTTCATTAAAAGTGGCTGTTTCAAATGGGGTCATTGAGCAGCATTCTCCAGTTTTTGTATTAGAAATTGAATTAAAAATTAAGTAATGGGCAAAAAAAAAAAAAAGCAAAACAAATTTTTTTAAAATTTAATTTTAAATGTTTTTGTTCAAGTTCCAGTTCTCTGTTTACCGTGTCTTCACCAAACCAGCTTTTCGTACATGTTCAGTCGCAGCAAAAAAGTCATGTTTCACCTGCTTACTTTTACCTCAATGAAATGTTAAAGAACTCCATCAATATGGAAACAAGTGTGTTTTTATTTGCTTGTACTTTTTTGAATTTCTAATAAAAGAGAAAGAACTTTTAATTCAAACCTATTGCATTATCAATCGATTAATAAGAGTGATGATAAAAGTAAAAAGGAGGACATATTAAATCTTATTTTAAATTTGTGTTGTGTTCTTTTTGAAGTACGTTCCAGTTGCTTTGGTAATAAACAGCAGAACAGCATTACTTCGCAATCGTCTCCTGCAAAACAACAAAGTGTTGATAATTCTGATAATAAAGATAGCATGAGTTTGCGGAACTTCTTGTACAAGCAAATTGATTACATGATGACAGTAGAAAGTAGAGAAATACCAGTTGAAGGGCGTCGTGGGACTCATGTTGAGGTATTTTAGTGAATAGTTTTTAGACTTTAGTGATTAATTCTTTAAAAGATATAGAATCTTTTTTTTTAACTTGGTAATCTAACTTTTTTAAAAGAAATCATTTTTTAAAAATCTTGTTAAAATTTAATTTCTTGCCTATTTTTTTTTTCATAATTGCTTTGATTGTATAATATTTTTCATTTTATTTTTTATAGGCACCAAATATATCACTTTGGTATGAAGTATGCAGTGTAGTTTATGAGTTTTTTCTACAAAAAGATCATAACTCACATATAAATAGTTTAGCTCAAGCCTTGGACTTGGATTGGAAGTTTTCTGAAAAGTAGGTTTTGATTTTTGATATCTAATAATTAGGTGTTTAAAGAGTAAGAATCAATATTTTGATTTCATGATACGATGATCAAGGTTTGATTAAAATTACTTTTTTATAGCCGTTGTTGCAAAGTTGTGCCGTTAGCTACAAATGCTTATCTTGATAATTTGCCTTCACACTACACACAATCTGTTCATCTGAACCAAGTTAGTTTAAAACTAAAAAAGTATGCTTTTGTAACATGATTTTTTAGTGCATCTCCAAATTTTGAGTTTTTAAAACTAGCTAAATGCTTGTATGCACGTGTTTTCCATGAATGCTCGTGGGCCGGCGTATGAACGTTATGCTACACAACTTCAAGAAGATTGTAACCAGGTCTGGTGGAATGGTAGACACTTATGTGAAGGCACAAGTATGACTGGCCAACCTTGTGTATATCCAGTAAGTTTTCAGTGAGCTTTACATATTTATTTTTAAAACACAAATTTTATCAGCTGATGTTAATCATTTTGCTATTGGTATTTACAGCAATTAATAATAACCTTTTTTTCACAATAATAGGTGTTCATAATTTTATCTGAAATAGTTTTTGTTTAGTATCATACTTTACCCAATGGCAAAAATGAAAATAGTGAGGAGAAGACTGGTATACCAGTAAAATGTCACTCTAGTCGTGTCACCAGTGTTTCTGCCTGCAATTGTGGTCGTACTCAGGGGACTAGGGAAGATCCATTTGATATTAAGGTATAAATCTGTGGCATCTAGGTGAAGGTAACATTTCTATTTGTAGAGAAAAAGTTAATTTTTTATTTCGTTTTTTATTATTGAAATATTGACCCAAACTGTATCTTTTTACTCGGACCTTTTAAGCTAGAACTGCATGTTTATCTTTTTGAGCAATGCATATACCTATTTTATTAATTTTTGAGCAATGCAGAGTTGCTGAACTAGAATTGCTTTTTGTTTGTAGGGAGTACTTTTGTTGAATCAATTTTCTTCCTTGAATTTTTTTTTTTATGTTTAGAGTGCTAACTTTGGATTCTACCAGGATCTTGAAAAGAAATGTTGTTCTTATTTAATTCATTTAAACTTTCCTCATTTTCCCATTGATGAGCATAACATGTCTTCAAAGATTGGTGAGACTATTTCTACTTTAGAGAATTGTTTTTCTCGAAAACCAGTAGATTAAAAGGGCAGCAAAAAGCCATTCAAGCATGAAGTAGGAGTATTTAGAGTTAATGGTTCATTTGAAATCCTCTAATCTCCTTCCTTTTTTTTATTTTCTCTCTGATGATTATGAGTTAAATATGTTGTGTATTTTGTTAGCGATTTCTTCGTCTGCTCTTCATGCTCCTAATCCATTGGAAACCCAGAAGATTACAATACTCGGAAGAAATCATTCTATTGACTGCATGTCATCATCTCAACCACCTGCTACCCATCCTTCTGAAGTAAATACTACTCAAGAAGCTTCCACTCAACAAAGTGCATCGGTAGATCAATTCGCTGAAAGGTTCTTTTTAAAAGTTCGATTCAAACTCTCTTAAGTTTTAAATTATAAACTCAAGGAAATAAATCTTTCTTAATGTCTCGTTTAGAGTTAGAACAATTTCGGGCTCTAAAGATTTTGCTCAATTCAATCTTAGTTTTAGCGGATTTATGTCAACAGATCACAAAGACAATAGCTACTTGACTGAATACGATTCTAGAGTTCGTAGTCCACACCATTTAGCTGCTTCTAATGCATCAATGGTAATACTTTTGGTTGTTTTAGTCTATAAGTTGATTTTAAAGAGTTTTCTGAAAAAAGTGGAAACTAAATGTACTTTTGATGAGGTTTTTCTCTTAGAGTGTGATCGTACCTAACGTACCGTTCGAAGGAATGTTAACAACTACTACTGCTTTGAATCTTCTTCCTGAATTTCCATCCTGGTCATTGATCGTTCTAGGCTCAGCAAGCCTTTACAACCCTTTAAAAGGAGTAGAGCAAGTAGGTTTTTTTTCAGGGTCGAACTTCCTTCTTCTTTGGGACATCCCTGTAAAGTCAAGCGATTTAACGAGTGGACATGTCAACGATGAAGTTCCTGTTACAGATGTTATTTCTCAAGAAGAACAGTGGCCAGCACCGGGTCAAGCGGTTAAATCGAATACCTCGTTTGTAAACCACCAATCTGTTGTCACCGGATTGCCTGCTAGTACGCCGATATACCAAACTGTCTCTCAGGTTCAGACACAGGTTAACGAACTTTCTGTGAGCGATAAGCCTTTGATTGGCAAAATTAGGAAACCCAACTCTAAAGAAGCAGTTTCTTTAAAAGCATATATTGGAAATGAGTACGAGTGTCCCAGAGGACATAGGTATGTTTTTTTAAAAAGAAAACACTGGTTTTAGTAATTGTTTTGATTGTTTTGATTTCAAAGTTAAATTTCTTTTCATGTTTAACGTTTAGGTTCTTCTGCTCTGCACCCGATAAAATGGTTAAAGCATCCACTAATGGTCACGTCCGTGAGAATGCCATTAAATTAGTGACAGCTAATATGCCGTTGTACTTTCCGTGCCCGTGTCGATCTTCGAAACCTCTTCATCTTGCTCAGATTGCCCGAACGTACGTCGTTACTCCCGATGCTTCCATCACCATTACGCTCAATCCCCGAGTGCAGCCTGGGGAGCGTGATGTCACTCCCGTCTTTTCCACTGGTATTCGTGAAGGTATTACGCTTCCTCCTAATAGCTATTGCGTTCTTCGCTTCCCTTATGTATACATTGATGAAAATGGACCGATTCTTCCGCCAGCACCAACTCAGCCATTATTAACTTGTCGTCTTTTGCGTGGTATGTTTAATTATTCGATCGGTAGTTATTGTGAAGACCCTTTAAATTGTTAACACTTCATATTTATATTAAATTATTGACTATAAAACTGCGTTAAGGATGTCGCTGATGAAATTTCTTTATCTATAGACCTAACATATTTATGAATCATTTTTTTTATATTGATTATTTTCTATCGAAACTAAGTTATTAATGGTCAAGTTGTGTTTTTAGCAGATTATAACATCCGTGTAATAAAAGCATAGTAGAGCTGTTTTACTTTAGTCTTTTTAATCGTAAACAAGGTAACCCTTAAAATTATCGCACCTTCTCAAAGGCGGCGATAACTCTAAGGGTTCATCTCAGAACTCATCTAAAACTGATCTTTTTTTTTTTTTTTTTTACATTTCGGAAAAAACAGTCAGGAGAAAGGAAACACAGGTCTGCAAAAAATTTAATGCAAAATTTGACACTTGTTCTTACATAATTTTGATACGCTGAATTCAAATCTGGCATCAGATTTTTATGGAAAGCTACAGATTTTTTGCAATAAACATTTTTTTATTTTGCAAAACATTAGAAATAATTCTAAAATACAGATTTGAAACTCATTTGGAAGTGCTATGATATATTTTTTACAATAAAAGTTGTTTACCAAACTAAAACAAAAGCAGAAAGCAGATGAAAATAAATACGAACTCTTTAAAATAAACATTTTATAAATATCGTCCTATAAAAATAGACGATATTTATAAAATATCGTCTATTTTTATAGGACGATATTTATAAAATGTTTATTTTAAACAGTTTATAAATATTAAACAATATTAAACGATATTTATAAAATGTTTAAAATGTTGGAAGCCTTTTGTGATCTTGCATCCAAGATCACAAAAGGCTTCCAACATTTCATCAACTAAATCTGCATAGTTTTCTGCTTTTTTATTTCCAAGAAAGTTCTTTACTACAACCACAAACGACAACCAAGCCGTTTTCTCTTTAATATTCATTGTTTTAATGAATTCTTTATCTTTTATAAGATAGCGAATTTGTGTCCCATTAATAACTCCTGCTTTTTTTTCTCTCTATTGGCAAACCTGGTAATGATGTAACTACAGTATTGTGAAAAATTTAAGAACCACCAAAAAAACAAATCATAATTTATTTTTATTTTTAAATTTTTATTTAACCGAATATATTTTTCTGGTAAAAAAGTAATAATAATAAATTTTATAAAATAGACAAACTAAACAAATAATAATAATCATGATAATAACTTTTAAACAAATGAAAAAAAATGTATTTAAAGTTTTGTAGGTAATTTTTATATAAAAAAAAATTCTGAAAAAGTTAAGAACCACAGAACAAAAAACAGTAATTTTTACCTAATACCGCGTAATTCTACCATGAATTTTTAAGCACTCATTTATACGATTTGGCATTGAGTCTATAAAATTCTCTAAAATATGTTTGGGAACATTTTGATCTGGGCTATTTGGTGGCCAAGTTAGACGCTCAATATTTTTACTTTCAAACCATTCAGAGCCCTGTGACATGGTGGATTGTCTTGCTTGAAAATGAACGGAACGCTTTGCTCAAGTGCATCAATTGTCGGTAACAAATTGTTACTTAAAATATCGACATAATAAATACCATAATATGTCATGCAGCACCATATTCCAACCGACGCGCTACCTTGTTTTGTTCTTTGAACGATACAATCGAGATTATATTTTTCTGAAGACTGCCTGTGAATCATTATTTGGTTTTTTCGGCTATCAACCTCGATATTCATCTCATCACTGAACATTACTGTCCTCCATTTTTGTTTAGCCCATTCTTTGACGCTTTGGCAAAATTCTTTTCGCTTTTTTATATGTTGTTTGGTAAGTCGCGGTTTTAGAACAGCTTTTTTCCATAACGTATTGTTAGCTAATAGTTTCCTACGCACAAGTGATGCCGATGCTTGACGTCCATTTGAAAGCTTCCATTCTCTTCTTAACTCATGCGACGGCATGGTTCGATTTTTCTTTACCAACCTGATTAAAAGGCGATCATCATTAGGTGTCGTCAAACGCGGTCTTCCAGAACGACGGCGATCAACGTAAGATTTCGTCTCTTTGAATCTTTTGATGATTGTTAGCACCAAACTATGTGATCGCTTTATTATTCTTCCAATTTCACGAGCGGATTTACCTTCCTATTGAAAATGCACCACTTTTACACGATCTTCATAGGTAACAGCTTTTCTGCTCATTTTTTCAAAAGAAAAGAATTTTTTTGTTTGTTTGAAATTAAATACTTTTATTGGTTTTTTGGTAATGACTCAGGTCATTGATATTTAAACAAAAAAAATAAGAGTAAGTTAAAAAAGACGTTTCCGCCGCATTTAGCACAAAAAAAATTAACACAAAAAATTTAATCCTTATTTTTACAAGTTCTATTAATTAATTTTCAAAAAAAAAAAAATCTTCTTTTTTCTCATGTTCTATTTAATATGTTTGAAAAAAAAAGACTATTTTATTATCTTTAGAATAAAAATTAATTAAATTTATTTGAAAAAAATTTTTTTTATTTATTTAATGGTTTTTAACTTTTTCTAAATACTGTATATACTGAAAGCAATCACTATCAGTTTTCAGTGCTTTAACAAATTGTTTCATGAATCCAAGTTTAAGATGGAGTGGTGGAAAAACTATTTTATTTCGACTAACAATGGGTTCATTCACAATATTTTGCATGCCCACTGTGAGAGTCTTGCGAATGGGCCATTCTTTTTGTATCCAATGTTGATTTCTTGCTCGACCATCCCACATACAGAGATAACATGGAGACTTTGTAAAACCCTTCTGCTGACCAAGTCGAAAGTTAACCGTCTTTAGATCTACACAAATAATCCAGTTATGTTCGCGATACTTTATCAAGTTAAACACCATTTTAATGTCATCGTAAGTTTCTCGCAAATAAACAGAATGACCAATTGGTACAGAACCAAAAATATTTCCATTGTGCTATAAGACGCATTTGAGGCTTCGCTTTGAGCTATCGATAAAAAGTCTCCATTCTGTTGGATTATATACAGAAATTCCTAACTGTAATAGGAGACCTGAAATATCATGACAGTAAACAAATAAATTGACTTCTGAAAAAAAGTTAACAAAGTTCATCTCTTGTTCTAAAATAAGAAACTTTTGCAAAACTATCAAGAAGGTTTTTTTCCTTTAACGTGATGCTTCTGCTGCTTGCTTAGAAAGTCCTAAATCACAAACTAAGTCATTCAGTTCTATCTGACTAAAACACTGAGGCAAATTGAATTGTTTAGCATTAGATGAGAAGTCTTCAAAATCTGATAAAAATTCTTCTGTTTCTTAGCCGACGTACTTTCCTCGTCTTCGGACAAAAATAAACCTT
The DNA here is from genome assembly GCF_058129835.1 of Hydra viridissima. Taxonomy (NCBI): domain Eukaryota; kingdom Metazoa; phylum Cnidaria; class Hydrozoa; order Anthoathecata; family Hydridae; genus Hydra; species Hydra viridissima. Next base: position 20,429,410 of record NW_028324303.1, read on the forward strand.
TAAAAATCGGAAATGGAATCTCTTTAGAATGTTGAATTGGTCTAATAGCAGAAGGAATGTTGGGATAAGCTATTTTATCCCTCTTTACTTTTAAAAATAGCAGTCGTCAATGTAGTTTAGTGGTTCCCTCCAAACCATGGGGATTCCAAAAGGTAAATTCTTTCTTTTTCCTTTTGCCCAATCTCGAAGACTTTCTTCACAAATATGGCATACAGTACGTGGAGCCCACTTTTTGTCTTGGTCGCCAAGTTTAATGTCAAAATGTAATTTATATGCTATTTTTACAAAATTAGGAATGTTTCGACTTTGTCGAACAAGTGTATAGCAACCACAGATATAAAAGAATGAGTTAGGATTATGCTCACACTTATGTCGATTTGAAGAAACCATCATATTATATATTTGATCTAATAAAACAATGACATGGTTACTTTTTTTATAACTATTGAAAATCTATGAAAAGATTAATACCTTTGAAAAACATTATTTTTAAAAAATAAATAAATTGGTTATTGCAAAAAAACTAAATCTTGCCAACAAAAATGGACCTTATACTTGGATTCAGCGTTTAAAAATACATAAAAATCAGTTTAAATATCTCAGACAACAGAAAAAAAGTTTTTTTTTAGACCTGTGAAATCTAAAAATACTGTAATTCTTAGTTCCAGGAATCCTAGTTGTGTGGAATACAAAATATTGTCTATGAACCCTATACGGTCAGGTACGGGGCTGGCTATCTTCATGGGGTTTGTAGAAAGTTAAATGAATGGCATGTTAAAACAAACATTCCCCAGTTTATACAGGGTTAAAACATTGAGCTGCAACTCTTCTGTAGGAAAGCAAATATATGAAAATTCTTCTAGGGCTAGCTTATCGCCATCATATTTTAGAATTGATCCTGGGATAAGGAATTTCAGAAAGAATGGAATTTTCTTAAAAAAAGTTCCACTCCAAAATCTGAATTGGTTCCCAAGTTCTTTAAACTCTTTTTACGAAAAAAAAAAGGCAGGTATGTTAGAAGGATAAGACGAACCGGAATCCCAAAATTGAAAACTTGTGGAAGCAGTTCTTTACATTTATGAGCTTTATGATGTGGCTAAATCAACAATTAGCATGCTAGGTAAGAGGTATAGAAACCAAAAGACACTTGAAAAAAAAAGCATCGTTCAGGCAGGCCAAAGATTACTACAGAACATCAAGACAGATCTTTCGCAAGAAAATCAAAACTAGATCCTCGCAAAAGTGCTGTCGAATTAAATAGCATTTTGAGCAATAAATATGTTGTTAAGTGCAGCCAAGATACTACAAAATGTGGCCTGCATCAGCATACTTTGTTTGGTCATCGTCCTGCCAAGAAACCATTAATATTATTAAATAATCGCTCGGCCTTATTGAAATTCGCAAAAGATCATATGCATTGGACTTCCAAAGAATTATCAAAAGTCTTATTCAGTAACGAATCAAAGTTTTGTATGTTTGGTAATAATGGTGTCAAGTACATGAGACGTCCGAAAGATGAAAGACTTGCTCCTAAGTATCAAATGCCAACAGTTAAACCTGGTGAGGGCAATTAATGGTTTGGGATCTTTCAGTCGTGATTCTAATGGCCCACTTCATTGCATCGATTATATTTAGATATAATCGATGCGATGAAGTGTGTCAATAGAATCAAGACTGACTGTAAACTGATGCACTGATTATATCTAAATATATGCAAATCGATGCATTGATTATATCTAAATATATACAAATCGATGCATTGATTATATCTAAATATATGCAAATTGATGCATCGATTATATCTAAATATATGCAAATCGATGCATCGATTATATTTAGATATAATCAAAAATGTTATGCTGTCACATGGAAAGAATAAAATGCCTTGTGGTTGGATTTTTCAGCAAGACAACGATCTAAAGCACCGTTCAAATTCTATAAAATTTTTTTTCAATTTGATGAAAGTTCTTATTTCGGACTGCCCTTCTCAAAAATCAGATTTAAATCCAACAGAACATCTTTGGGAATATTTCGATCGTCAATTGAAAGGCGAAAAACCGATCAATAAAAATGATTTATTCCAGGTACTTTTGGATTGTTGGGCAAATATCCCCATAGATGTTCTGATCAACTAAGTTGACTCTATATCTTATTATAGTTAAGCAATCTTAAAGTCTAGTGGCTATCCAACAAAATACTAATGTGTTGTGATGAAATATTGTGGAGGAATTAGAAACTGTACCTCTTTTTTGAATTTTTTTCATTTGTTTGTAAACTTTTACACAATTATATTTTCAATAAAACTTGAATTTCTCCCTTCCGTTACAAGTTATCATTTTTTTGAGTAATTTATAGTATGTAATCACATTATAAGACAATTGTTGGAAATTTCATTTATTTTCACTGAAAAGTCAAAAAGTTATGATAAAAAAACTTGAAAAATTTAGCTGTTTATAAACTTTTGCATATGTATATATGTATATATGTATATATGTATATATATATATACATATACATATATATATATATATATATATATACACACACACACAGGTGTATATATATATAAGAAAATTCATTTTTCAATTTTACTCCCGTAATTTAACGATTCCAAATCAATTTTCTAATAAACATTCCGTGAATAAAACTAAAAAAGTCTTTTGCTATAAGTTTTCTTAAAAACTACTCTTTCATACCTTAAAGAGAATTCAGAGTGCAGTCGTATTGAGAAGTTAGATCTTAGACTTCTTTGAAAACTTGAACTTGGCAAGTGTTTTAAATTTCCTTTTCAAGAAAGCGGATACGACGGAAACAATTGCAAAGGGTTTTATTAAAAACAGTCAACACTACCAATTCTGCTGAGCAAGAATTCAAGCTATTTTTCACACGGTTATCATGAAATCCAATATTGCGAACCTAGCTGACCCAAGAATGCCACTTATATGGGGGGATAGTGTACACATACCAGTGTCACCTTGTGCAAATTTTAAAATCTTTTAGGTACGTCTGCAGGAAAAAAATGACTTTGAAGTTACAAAAATGGAAAAAATTTACCTTCTTTTTTGACATAGCAAAACTGCTATAAAACCCATACCATTAGTCATAGATCAATAAAATTTGGTGGCAAATCAGCCTATGCCAATACCAAGATTTGGGTAAAGTTTTATTCCAATCCCTGCAGTATAACAAAAGTTAGAGTAGTTTTAGTGTTGATTTTTTGTTGATTTTTTTACTAACAGTGCAAAACTTTTCTGATTATGGCCTATTACAAGCCCCCAGGCCATAATGTGGGTAACACATGTGCTCTAGTTGAATATACCAACAACATTATAAAATAAGGATTTTCATGTTCTTACCAAAATTTTTGGTTTAGGGGGTCAAAACTATTGTTCTTGATTGAGCTCTATTTACAGCATATGCACCTTTTTCTATATAAAACCTTATATAATAGTGCTATTAGTGCCCCATAAGCATTCTTTTAACTAAACCACTACCTTAGAAGTTAGTCGAGACATTTTTACAGATTTTTTGATGAGAATTATAAAAAATCTTGACATTTTTTACTCTAGTAACTTTGCGCTTATTCTACACATGGATTTAGCCCTGAAGATTTGTGAGCAAAGCAAAGAAACGTGCCAAAAACCTTTTGCATGTGATTTTTAACTGGTCAACATGTATTGTGTGTTAAAAAACCTATTTCATACATAAAATCAGCTAAAAATGCCTAGAATTTCCTTAGTGCTTTGTTTTCAAAATCATTATCAAATGTACAAACTGTAAAGTTCAATAAATTTACACAAACAGTGAATTAATTTCTAAAATTTATTCAATTCTATTCATTTCTTGTGAAATCTTGACACTCTTTAATTTATTTAACATGACATTTAAAGCACTGGTCAGTTTATTATTCTTAAATGGCACTAAACTTTGACATAAGATTGGCACAAGTTTTAACTATTTTTTTTGAGATTGAATATAATTCATCATATAGGGTTACTTATGAGCTTAAATTCTCTTCTAACAAGTAATATTAATCCATTAAAATGAAGCTGAATGGATGAAAATTTTTGATAATTTTCTAAAGGAGTTTGCTACTCAAATCCACAAGACAACTGAACAGCCTTTTTTGTATTTATTGTTGGTTTTATCTCTCTTGTATCATGACCAATGCAGGTGAAAATCTTGAGTGCGGTCTCAACAGCTTGTTCACTGAATTGTCCTTAGGGCAATTATTTCATGTTTACAAAGTACTTGATGTGGTGGAATACTGTGTGGATTTTGGGCGTGATTCTTCCAAGTTGGATTGCCAAATATATGGCTTTAAATTGATCAATCTTGAAAGAAAAATCCTTTTCTAGTATATTTCTAAAACATGAATTCACAAGCAAATTAAACTTTTTTGAAAGCTTCAATGACAGCTCTGCAGGCAAGGTTCTTTGAGTCAATATCACACTAACAACAAGGAAGCATGCTTGAGTGTGTTTGAAGTCCACAAATAATGCTGGCAACTTTCATGTCACATGCAATAATCATGGATGAGTGACCAGACCTTTTGAGTATTAGAATGAGTTTCTGGCAAATCTTCAGAGACTGCCACAAAAATTTGTCTTTTCACACTTGCTACTTTTGCTGCTCTGGAACTCAAAAGTCCAGAGCAGCAAAAGTCGAACTCACCGCCTTTGAGGTGGTGAGTTCGATTTATCTTGTTCTGTGGAACTCTCAATAAATAACACTGACAAAAAACTTGAGGAAACCTTTGCCTCCATCAATGCCTAATTTAACAAAGTAGCCACCTGGAGTTTCTCTATATTGAATGATTTGATTAACCAGAACAGACAAATCTTTGCAATGAACAACAACATGGGTTGTCACAACCATTGGAATTACTGGTTTTTAAGTCTGTAAAAGTAAAAAACTCCTTCAGTTGTTGACCAGCCATTTGAAAATTGGCATAAAAGTTGGGCTCAATCAACTTCCTGTCTGATGACTGATGAACAGTTTTCACTAATTTTTTGATCCCATTGTCGGAGAGGCCAGTGTTAATTTGTACATTGATGAGGTCTTAGGTTGTCAAAGTTGATGTGGCAGAATTTAATCTTGCTGCACTTGACCCTATAGAAAATTTGCATTCATTACCTCCAGCGAACAAAAATTACAAAATCTTTTTATAACTAACCACTTACAAAATTATAATATTGTAATTAATTTTTGCTGATACTGTACCTGGAGTAACAGGAAGTGGATGACCTCCAGATGCTTTTGCCAAACGAATTGTGGCTTTTGGCGATGCTACCTTATTTTCATCACTTTGGCATCTAATGAAACCAATTTCTGTATATTTTCCTTGAACTTTAGCTGTGAACAATGATGTGGTAATCCCTTACCTAATGGGCTGAGGCAGGTACTATATTTCACAGCTGGCATTTGACTCACTTTCATTTTTTCACAAGGTTCACAAGGCTTTTTCTTGAAACCTAGACTGGCCAATTTTGCAAATCTAGCAGTCACAGACATGACTACGTGTTTTAACTCTGACTCTGATAGATTTGAAATCAAACAACTTTGGCAAGGCAACATCCTTGCCTTCCTCTTTTCGTTCTAAGGCAGTTCTGCATGATTCACAAAGACCTTGAGGAACACAAGAGTCACATATATTAAGACTTGTCTGGTAAATGCGACAAACTCTTTTAGCCTGAAAAGCAGTCATCTGTCGGCCACATTTTTGAAGGCAGAGTATGCAGACACACTTTCTGCTCTGCTCATGGTTTCTTGCCTGATTTGGCATCTTAAGGAGTCAGTGGATTGTAGCTGTGTAACTAAACAAATTTAGCCATAATATGAAATTGAAGAACATGATTGACAAATATTAAGATTCCTGGCAATGTCATTTCATTATTAACATTACTAGCGGACTCTCTGTAATGTCATTGTAAGAGATGCCTAGATTTTTTTTGAATGGATTTCAAGATTATGATAATCTTTAGAATCCCGCCATCTTTAATAGTTTGAATTTAACACAATAGCATATACGTCACATTGACTCAAGCAGGTGTATTTCAAATAAATAACATATTGCTGCAAGTAGAGCTAAATATATACCTAAATCAATCCTATTACTTCAGCCTAAGAATTTTTATATTATAAAAATGAAATACAAAATTTTTTACCACATACAACGATTTTCAAGTGAAAGGTTTAACAATTTTGGATATTTCTACAAACGTTTCATTTCAGTGCTACAAAAACAAAGTTTTTTTGTGATTTTAAGTTTTTATGATATGTAAGTCACAGCGTACAAAACCAAAGCAAAAATCAAGTTAATCATGTACACTCTTATTCACGTGATGATGGGTTAATATTGTTAATTCCTCTTTTGCAAAACCCTTTTTTTTTTCTAATTATTGTTAAAACAAAAATGGATCAAGACTAAAATTAAAACACTTAAAACTTTGAAATTAAATTTAAGTATATATTATGATAGAGAAGAAAAAAATATTCATTTTAAGAATAATAAACTGACCAGTGCTTTAAATGTCATGTTAAATAAATTAAAGAGTGTCAAGATTTCACAAGAAATGAATAGAATTGAATAAATTTTAGAAATTAATTCACTGTTTGTGTAAATTTATTGAACTTTACAGTTTGTACATTTGATAATGATTTTGAAAACAAAGCACTAAGGAAATTCTAGGCATTTTTAGCTGATTTTATGTATGAAATAGGTTTTTTAACACACAATACATGTTGACCAGTTAAAAATCACATGCAAAAGGTTTTTGGCACGTTTCTTTGCTTTGCTCACAAATCTTCAGGGCTAAATCCATGTGTAGAATAAGCGCAAAGTTACTAGAGTAAAAAATGTCAAGATTTTTTATAATTCTCATCAAAAAATCTGTAAAAATGTCTCGACTAACTTCTAAGGTAGTGGTTTAGTTAAAAGAATGCTTATGGGGCACTAATAGCACTATTATATAAGGTTTTATATAGAAAAAGGTGCATATGCTGTAAATAGAGCTCAATCAAGAACAATAGTTTTGACCCCCTAAACCAAAAATTTTGGTAAGAACATGAAAATCCTTATTTTATAATGTTGTTGGTATATTCAACTAGAGCACATGTGTTACCCACATTATGGCCTGGGGGCTTGTAATAGGCCATAATCAGAAAAGTTTTGCACTGTTAGTAAAAAAATCAACAAAAAATCAACACTAAAACTACTCTAACTTTTGTTATACTGCAGGGATTGGAATAAAACTTTACCCAAATCTTGGTATTGGCATAGGCTGATTTGCCACCAAATTTTATTGATCTATGACTAATGGTATGGGTTTTATAGCAGTTTTGCTATGTCAAAAAAGAAGGTAAATTTTTTCCATTTTTGTAACTTCAAAGTCATTTTTTTCCTGCAGACGTACCTAAAAGATTTTAAAATTTGCACAAGGTGACACTGGTATGTGTACACTATCCCCCCATATAAGTGGCATTCTTGGGTCAGCTAGGTTCGCAATATTGGATTTCATGATAACCGTGTTCAGATAACCTTCAAATACTTATAGAAAAGAAATTGAACTATTTAATTTTTTAAAAATACTTCATCGCACTATTAATAAAAACCAAGTGTTTTTTTCCGTTTCTCATATGATTTTAAAATACTTTGAATTTACAAATTCTAGTTTTCAGAAAATATCAATTTTTTTTACCCTGGGGTTTTTCCAGATGTAGAACTTTTTTCTTATAATACCTCATTTAAAACGCAAGTTTCTATACGCACTATTTTTTAACCTTGATTTATTTGACCTTTCTGTGACTACAATAAAAACCGTAGCTTTTGAAAAGTACTAAATTTAGAATCAAAATATTTGAAGGATGTTTATTTAAAGATTAAAGTCGGTGAAATTGAATTAAAACATTTACGACGATGACTGATTAGAAGATTAACTGTTTCATCTATCTTTACATACTAAAAAAGGAGAAGCAGCAGGCTGCAGCAATTACTACAAGGAGAACGAAGGTCAAAACGGTGGATTCTTAATAAAAGTTAAGCTCTTAAAGCTAAAAACGGTCGCAATCGTTTGCCGTAGACGGAAATTTTGTTAATTGATATAAGCATAAAAGAAACTCGACCTTTAAATGTCACCAATTTGTAACTTCGTGGTTTAACTTTCCCAATATAAAGTAATGCAGGTAAAACTCCATAACATTACATTATTTGTTTATAATTGCACTGTAGATTATAAAATCTGAATCATTTACTTTAAAGCGGTTTGAACTCTGGATATCTCTCTAAAGAAATTCTTATAAATGGCGCGAAGGCGAGTGGCGTCAATGATGTTAAATTAATAATCGACAAATTTTTTAGTTTTCATGAGTTCGTCGGTTTTTATATTAATTTTTTCATAAATTAATACAAAAACCGAAACCTATCGGAAAATGAAAACGTGTCAAAAAAGACAAAACTTTAATAAAGTGCTAAAACTTAAGTAAATAAAAGCGAATTAATTTGTTTGAAGTTTCACTCAACAAATATCTTACCAAAATAAATCTTATTAAATATTTTTTACCTAATTTTTCTCAGTACGTTTTGATTTAAATTTTTATTATAAATAAAAGTTGTAAATAATAAAACTTGTAATAAAAACGCATTAAGTAGAAAAGAGAGCTCAACCAGTCATCGAGTCACACCTCCAATCAAAATATTTAAAGGATGGACTTTTGTTTACAGAAGTCCATGCGACAGTAACAAAAAACACTTCGTGGTAAAGCTCTAGCAATTAAATTCAAACAAAATACGTATTGTAATACTTATTATTATTTTTTTTTAGGGAGCTTATATAATTTTGTATAAATAGCCGTTTTTTGTTCGATTAAACTAATTAGATTTTTGAAAATTTTTATAAATATTTATAAATATATGTGAGCATAAAATTTCATGTAATATTTTTTGTGACGATGCAAATGGCGCATATAAATAAAACCAACGATCGAATAAATTTTGTTAATTTATGACGATAAAATACGATGAGTTAAATAATTTTTCTGCGCAAATATTTACTGGTAAATGATTTTTCAGTCGAGCGTAAATAAACATTCTTAATGACTGAAACCAGAAATGTTGAGTGTGTACTTGACGCCTTGGTTGATTTTACTGCTGGCTGGATCTCCGGTAAAATAATTCTTCCTCAACTTAAATTTCTATCATTTAAAAAACTAGTTGTTTTTTTTTTTACAGTAAAAATTTGATTATTTAATTGTACATTAATAGTTAGTTAATAGTTTGGTCCATTTAAAGGTTGCGGCGGGGTGTTGGCGAGTCATCCGTTGGATACTGTTAAAGTAAGAAAAGCAAGTTTTATTGCTTTCTTTTTTTAAACTCTTTTCTTACCCGGAATTTTGGCACGTCCGCATTATTTTAAGGCTCGTTTGCAAACTCAAGGCGTTATAACAAATGCTAAGAACTCCTACCGTGGGACTTGGCATTGCCTTACTGAAACTCTTCGTCAAGAGAAGGTAAAACTTTAATGTGTTTTTACTCGTGAAATTGAGTTATATTTTTAACCGCGAATTTTAGCTATTAATTTGGTCAGTTTAATTGGAATTAAACGAACAACGTCATCGACGCGCGTAACAAAAACGCGGTAAATATTTTTGGTTTTCTTCCGATTAACACGCCTTGTTTTTTAAATTTCACAACCTTTTTTTTTATTATTCAGAGTCAAAAAAAACATCTTTCTTCAAAATTAATTTTACATTGCAGCAAAACTTGGTTTTTTTTTGTAGACAAACGAAAACGAAAAATGAATCGGTCTATTCGATATAGGACACGCAAGTTTTCACGATTTTTAAACCACAAAATAAATTTTACTTTTTAAGAGATTTGAGCAGCTTTTAAAATATTTAATGTAATTAACTAAGAAAATCGAACCATTCGTAATCTGACCAATCTGACATTTAAAATAGAAAACAAGAAACGCGTCAATTTATGTTAATTCTTATGGCCAGTTTGCCACGTTCCTCTTGAAGACAGGAAAAAAAAAGAAGATCGTGTTATGAGTTTTGAATGTTTTGATGAAATCTTGATGATATTTTGATTTTGTTTTCAGTTTTCTGGATTGTTCAAAGGTATGTCATCGCCTCTACTTGGGACAGCATTTTGGAATGCCATTGTTTTTGGTTCTTATGGTAACAGTGTTCGGTATTTTGCTGGTGACGACATTGATAAACGTCATGAAATGAACAATATTTTCTTTGCTAGCCTGATAACTGGAGCAGTGCAGACTGTTGTCATATGTCCTCTGGAGCTGACTAAGACTAGGCTGCAAATTCAATCATGCCCGAAAACCACTTTATACGAAGGTATATATTTAAACTTAGTTCTCTAAAACTATGATTTTAATGGGGCAAAAATCAAGCTTCTAATTTTTGTTCTTTTCTTGTAGGGTTGCTTGATTGCATTGTAAAAATTCTTAAAAAAGACGGTATGATAGGTTTGTTCAAAGGGTTTTGGGGGACGTTTTATCGTGACATGATTGGTTTTCCTGTTTACTTTTGTTCATTTGAAGCCTTTTGTCGGCTCATGTCTGTAAAAGGCCACCCTTATGAAGACCTAGGACCAATACCACTTGCTTTAGCTGGTGGGTGCGCCGGTGCTCTTTCATGGGCGTTTGCATTTCCTGCGGATGCTATTAAAAGTCGAAACCAAGTTGATTATGAAGGTAAGTTCACTGGGTTTTGGGATTGTTTGCGAAAATCTTACAGTCACGAGGGTGCAAGTATTTTTACGCGTGGGCTGATGCCAACAGTTTTAAGAGGATTCCCAATGAATGCTGCCATTTTTAGTATCTACACTGTTTTAATGCGTTCTTACCACGCGACTTACAGTACACGCGATTTAGGCCTTATACATGAAAATAATTTAAATTAATATTTATAAATTTAAAATGATATTTTTTAAAGAGTAGTTTTCACTATCACGAGGGGTTTCTGTAAAAGATTTTTATCTTCTTTTGATGACCACGGCGATAATTAACAATATTCTTTAAATCTTTACTCGTCCAGCTCTTAAACGGAAGAACAGGCTGTCGCTAGATGTAAAGAACACGTATTTATATTTAGCCTTCCAATAAAGTCTCATAATGTGAAATTTATCGCTAGAAGTTATAAATAAAATAGTTTTTAATTTATGTAATACGAGAAGTTTTTGAATATGTCATTTTGATAAAATTACTACATACTATTTACTTAAAGAAAAAAATTTAAAACTTCGTTTCTCTTGAATTTTCAATTATTGACTCAATTGTCGATAATACCAAAACAATATATTGTGATGGGTACAGTAGAATTTCCTAACTTTGGCCTTCAACCTAACTTTGGTCATATTCTGGATATTTGGGCTTTCGATGCGAAACGTGTGCTAAAAAAGTGCCTAACACTGAACCTGACCATGAACATTCGGTGCGCTCAGATGAATTCTCACAATCTGTTATGTCCGTTTTGAAAACAACGGGTTTTGACGAACAATCAAATTCAGCGTCAAAGAAAAAAGTTTAAAGTTGTAACTGGAAAAAAGTGTCACCGCCGCTAAAAAGTGGTTCAAAAATAGAAGGCAATGAGTTATATATAAAAATAGAAGGCAATGAGTTATATATAAAAATAGAAGGCAATGAGTTATATATAAAAATAGAAGGCAATGAGTTATATATAAAAATAGAAGGCAATGAGTTATATATAAAAATAGAAGGCAATGAGTTATATATAAAAATAGAAGGCAATGAGTTATATATAAAAATAGAAGGCAATGAGTTATATATAAAAATAGAAGGCAATGAGTTATATATAAAAATAGAAGGCAATGAGTTATATATAAAAATAGAAGGCAATGAGTTATATATAAAAATAGAAGGCAATGAGTTATATATAAAAATAGAAGGCAATGAGTTATATATAAAAATAGAAGGCAATGAGTTATATATAAAAATAGAAGGCAATGAGTTATATATAAAAATAGAAGGCAATGAGTTATATATAAAAATAGAAGGCAATGAGTTATATATAAAAATAGAAGGCAATGAGTTATATATAAAAATAGAAGGCAATGAGTTATATATAAAAATAGAAGGCAATGAGTTATATATAAAAATAGAAGGCAATGAGTTATATATAAAAATAGAAGGCAATGAGTTATATATAAAAATAGAAGGCAATGAGTTATATATAAAAATAGAAGGCAATGAGTTATATATAAAAATAGAAGGCAATGAGTTATATATAAAAATAGAAGGCAATGAGTTATATATAAAAATAGAAGGCAATGAGTTATATATAAAAATAGAAGGCAATGAGTTATATATAAAAATAGAAGGCAATGAGTTATATATAAAAATAGAAGGCAATGAGTTATATATAAAAATAGAAGGCAATGAGTTATATATAAAAATAGAAGGCAATGAGTTATATATAAAAATAGAAGGCAATGAGTTATATATAAAAATAGAAGGCAATGAGTTATATATAAAAATAGAAGGCAATGAGTTATATATAAAAATAGAAGGCAATGAGTTATATATAAAAATAGAAGGCAATGAGTTATATATAAAAATAGAAGGCAATGAGTTATATATAAAAATAGAAGGCAATGAGTTATATATAAAAATAGAAGGCAATGAGTTATATATAAAAATAGAAGGCAATGAGTTATATATAAAAATAGAAGGCAATGAGTTATATATAAAAATAGAAGGCAATGAGTTATATATAAAAATAGAAGGCAATGAGTTATATATAAAAATAGAAGGCAATGAGTTATATATAAAAATAGAAGGCAATGAGTTATATATAAAAATAGAAGGCAATGAGTTATATATAAAAATAGAAGGCAATGAGTTATATATAAAAATAGAAGGCAATGAGTTATATATAAAAATAGAAGGCAATGAGTTATATATAAAAATAGAAGGCAATGAGTTATATATAAAAATAGAAGGCAATGAGTTATATATAAAAATAGAAGGCAATGAGTTATATATAAAAATAGAAGGCAATGAGTTATATATAAAAATAGAAGGCAATGAGTTTTCGGAAAACCACTTGCCAAATAATCTCGAGTACAAGTTGTATTATCAAGTGATGTATCATCAGAAGAGCCAGGAAGAGCAGAAGAACATCAGAAGAGCCGCGAGCAAGAAGAAAGCAGAGTTTGTTTGATCAAAGACATTAATGAAACTGAAGAAGAAAGTTTTCTGACCTTCATATATGAAAGCAAATGGTGATCAACACTGTGGTGGATGCAACTAAGAAAATGACGTAAAAGTTAAATTCATGCATACAAGTGAGCCTTCGAAAGGTTTTCAGCAGCCAACAAATGGCGATTTTTATTGGATCAAATTAGAAGATTTTATCTGCAAGATCAGCTCCCCACCAGTCATAGAAAACAAAAATTCTACTTCAATTGAAAAATTGTTTTCAGAAATGTGAATTTATATATTTTGTAAACTCATTTGAACATCAAACAATTTCACGGAAAAATTGTGCGTTTAAAATGTAATTTTTTTCCGACCAAAGTTAGGTGATCCGTTCCTAACATCGGCTATGTTTACAAAAAAAAACTTGGGTTCTATGAAGCCATATGTAGTTTATTGGGACTTGTAGACTACACCGTCTCACATGTTTTAAGCTATAAATTATTTTACAAAAAAACGCTCTGATCAAAAGTAATGAGGTCTCCAAGTTGAAAAGTGGCCAAAGTTAGACGAATCTGCAGTATTTACCAAATTTGTAATAAAACGACAATAGTGCAAAAAGGTACCTGTCAAGTGGCAGTTATCAAGTTGAGACTTACTAAACGATAAAGATGTAGAAGATAAGATGTTTAGAAACGGACTTAAAACTCAATGAAACGGAGACGAAGTAAGAAGCAATTTTTCCAAACAATTTTTTTTTATTAAAAAACTTTGTCACTAAAGTATTCTCATTTAAACTTGAATATTTTCTGCGGAAAACGCAAGCGAGAAGTAAATCTCGCTTCACCAACCAGACTTCCCATCTTTCATTCTCTTAGCTACTTCGAATGGCAGACGAACGCCAGTGTACAGTGCTTCATTCAAACTTTTCAACTGATCGATGCAAACTTCAAACGGGAGACAACACACGTACCTTAGACAAGAAAATGAAAAACACACTTTCGTCTCAATTTATACATTCATAACACAAAACTATAGATAAAAATTTATATTTTTTTTAAAAAAAAAGAATAACTGACTGTATTTTATGTTTCTAAAAAATTTTCAGAAAATTGCAAATTTTTATATTCTAAAGATTGCATACCAGGAAGCACAGAAAAAACCAACTGGCCACGCAATAAACCACAACACCAAAAACCAAATTATTACCCACAATGGATTCATTCTAATTATTTGTGCTTCTGCGATATTTGATTTTTTCCAGCAAAATATCTAAAAATGAAACTCAATTTCTTGATAAATTTTTTATTTAACGCTCAATAAAAAATGACGTAAACTGTTTTTCAATACAATTCGCATGACAAAAAAAAGAAATTAATTCATCGTACAGCAAATAGTAATCAAATGTAGTATTTAGAAATGCAGCTTTCGCAATTGGAATAAAGAAAGAACGGAGAAATGTCAGAAAATACCGAAATAACATTTGAACCGAATTCGGAAAGCCTTTTTCTAATTGAAACAGTTTTAAAAAATAATGTTCGTGTTTGTTAAATAACGTAAGAACAAATATGGGGGAAAAAAATTGGACGGAGAAGATAAATATTTTTAAAGATTTTATCACAAGAACAGAGATTCTATCAAAACAACAGAGATTTCAAAATGCATTTATCCAAAAATTGGAAACGTTTTTAGCTGGCGCAGTACACAAGAAAAAAAAGCTATTGTATATCTGGCTTTTTATATTGGTATCTGGCTTTTTTGAAGGATAGAGAAGCCAAAATCAATGAGAAAACTATTTTAGAAAATTTAATGAGAAATATTTTATGTTTTACAATATTCATTTATTCATTTCAAAATTATAATAGCAAAAATAATAATAAAATAAACATTGTGTGATACGTATACCATTAGCTTGACTACCCAGCTTAGGTGTCTGGTTTCTGCAAATAAATCTATTTCATAAAATTTTAATTATTGGAGTAGCTTGAATATGGCTACACACCCTGCCTTTACACACCCTGCCAATACATAAATTAATAAATAAAACTCCAAGATGAATTGTTTTAGTAAACTCATCAACTCAACAACTTTTTTTTTCACACAGAATTCATTATAATGAAGGTAAAAATAACTTTGAGGGGTGTACATAAATTTGGTAACTAGCATTTAATCGCATCAGACCATCTTGTTACTATATTCATGTTTAAGCATCATCATTTCCTGGTTCTGTGTGCTCTAACCATGTGAAAATCTGTGCCAAAAATAAAACTATAACTCACAAGAAACATTGCTTTTATGATTTACTTAGAAGTGCAGGTGGTGGACGTTGATTGCTACGTGAAGTATATTGGGAACATGCCCCATCAATAAAAACATGTAAGTACTGGTTCCAGTATTTTAAAAGTAGTGCTTTCGACACCAGTAACAAAGAACCCGAAAGAAGCCTAGTAATGTTTGAAGACGCTAAGTTGGAGACGTCATTGGACCAAGAGTCATGTCAAACTCAAGGCGAGATTTCAAACCGTCTTACGGCATGGTGCAAAAACTATTTAATTGGGTTCCGTATGAACTCAATATAAGAAACACCAAAGACCTTTTTTGCTCATGCAAACAAATTTGAGGTAGTTATTGTCAAACTTCTTTTCATAATTGTTCATGATAAAAAAAATAACTGTAAAACCACATTCGCAAAAATAAACGTTTATTTCGCTAAAAAACCTAAAATCTATCAACATTCTCTCTTTTTTTTTACATTTAGTTTAGTTAAAATTGGTATCTTTTAATCTTCAGCATGCAGTAATTTGAGATGAATGTTTTCTTTCCCTTGGCATCTTTTTATTTACTACAAGTATATTATTTTGTAAATAAATTTTGTAAATTTGTAAAAATTACGCAAAGGGGACGGGTAAGGCAAACGCAGTAGCCTTGAAATCGCTTAAGCGATTTTTTTTTTCATAGAACAATTCCAATTGGAATTGTTCTATAAAAAAAAAAGGTTCTATGAAAATTTCTAAATACAAGCTGGCTTAACCTATTAATAACAACCTTCAAAATGTAAATATTTAAGCTCAATCAAGTAGTAGTATCTTAAACAACGCCAGACTTCAATCCCAAAGCCGAAGTTACCATCGCTACAAATGTTGCAATCCAGAAGCGAAAGACCAATTCCAAATCTGAGACGATCAACACATACCAAGCAGTTACTAAGCAGCTACCAAGCAATTAGCATGCAAAAAAATAGAGGAAGATTGGCTAGAATTCTGCTCTTAGTCTAACAACAAGTCCTCCTAATAAATCAACATGATCTCCTAGATCATTGCTTACCATTCTGCCAGAGTAATCCTATTTAATACTGTAAAAAGTTGAAACAAACATAAAATTGGATGGTTTCTCATATCAATCCGTTTTCGACAATATTAGTTCGGTTGTTGAATTTGCAATAGCATCTGCACATTTTGATACAAATTTAACCTTAAAAAACAGACCAGAATATTTTTCACTTATCGTCGTGCCGTCCTCAACTATCTGGAAAATTTTTTGGGTAACTCAGTAAATGCCTCAAGGTTTAGGTCCAGTAGCATATAAACTTACCCACAGCATACTTTGCAGTTACTACATATGTTGCCTGCTAACTGCCTATTTTCTTTCTATCTTTGTATACAGTTGCGAAAAATAAAATAGCACCACTAAGCGTATTATCCTTTTTGTTAAGAAAACACCATGCAAAATAAAATTTTTTTTAAAGCTTTGCTGTTTAAAATATTAGCTAACATGTTTATTTTCTAAAACAAATCATTTTGGGAAAAAAAACTGCTTGGTGTTGCTCGATTTTAATCAAAAATGCCAATTCTGACCGAAAAATAACATCGCACCACGCACTCTTTTGTTGTAAAATACTCTGGTAACGGTAAAAATAATTTTGAAAATAGCAAGCGTTGGGGTTTTTTTTGCTGTTTTAATCGGTTTATGTTAGTGCGTATTAGTAGGAGACATTTACATATAAAAATGGGACGCGGAAAACATTGTAGTGCAGAAAAATGAAAACTGATCCGAAAGTTGGTATCAGCAGGGAAATCTTATAGAGAAGTTGGTCGTTTAGTTGAGTGTTCCAATAAAATGATAAGAAATGCCATAAAATTTCAAGAAAAGCCTGAAACACGTGGTCGAAAACGTTCTATTTCAACATTGCTGGCCAATCGCTTAGTCCGACAGGCTAAAAAGGAACCTTTTAAAATAGCTACCGAGATGAAAAAGGACTTTAACATCGATGCAACAGTACAAACAGTTCGGAGTTGTCTGCGAGTTAATGGATTAAAAGCCTGTAGCTCCAGAAAAGTTCCACTTCTAAGTGCCAGACATGTTGTAAAGCGTATTGCGTTTGCTAAAAAACACTCAAATTGGCCACTCAAAAAATGGAGGAATGTTTTATGGACAGACGAAAGAAAGATTGTGCTTTATGGTGGAAAAGGCTCTCGGGCGTATGTCAGAAGATCGCCGAATGCAGAATACAATCCAAAGTATACTATCAAAACTATTAAACACGGAGGTTATAGTATAATGATATGGGAATGCTTTTCTTATTTCGGAGTAGGGCCCATTCATCACATTACTACTATTATGGACAAACACGTTTATGTTGTTATATTGAATAAAGTGATGTTGCCGTATGCAGACTATGAAATGCTATTGTCCTGGGTGTTCCAACAGGACATGGAGCGAAATTCCGCTAAAGCGATGTCAGGACTTGGTTAACTCGATGCCAAGACGTTGTGTAGCCGTCATTGCTAATAAAGGTCACGCTACAAAATACTAATATGTTAAGAAATAACTAATATTCATTGTAAAATGTTTAAAACAATTGATCTCATAATATTTCCTTATTTTAAAGTACACATTAAAGCTGTGGTGCGATTATTTTTTTCGCATTTTATTTGATTTTTTTGAATTTTTGTTTAATAAATGAATACTATATATTAAAACTTGTATATTTTGTTTTTTATAAAAATTATAAGCCATTTTACTTTTAAATATGCATTTAAAAGATTTTCAAACTATCAAAAATAGTTAAAAATTCTAATTTCAACCAATTTTTGGTGGTGGTGCTATTTTATTTTTCACAGCTGTATATTCTCTAAAACCTGGCATGAAACCTGAAATACCAACCCGAAAAGAAAAATACCAACCCGAAAAGAAAAATAAAGACAGCCCGTGTATTCTTAACCTGTACGTAACGGTGTCATCCTTAGTGGAAAGTGTATAATACTTCCACTAGTGTTCGGAAGGGTGGTGGCAGCCTTTATACATAAGTATCTTTAAGCAACACTCGTGTGTTGCATTACAGAAGCAAACCCTGTCAGCCCAGCTGGAACATTTTCTTATTCAAAACCAAGTAGCTAGAAAGATACGCAATACTGGCTGCAATTAATTGAAGGTTTTGAGGCGTACAAAACTAACCACAGGTTTAAAAAAAAACACAAACTTTTTTACCCAGTCTTTCATCAACCACACTACAAATACAACATCTAATAATATAAGTAAATGTTACTTAAAATCAACAACACTCCTTATTTTCAAGTTTTTGATCCCTTGGGAGTTTACCGTTGTCAATTAAGGATCTTCTTAACAGAAAATCGTTACAATCAGGATCGTCTCCGGGATGAGAAACAATGGTATTTTTCATATAACGACACGACTCGTTTTCCATGTAAAAACCTTTTGCGCTGCGTGCTGTAATTCCTAAAGAGCCAGTTTATTTCGGTTCAATAAAAAGTTGCTTACCAAACTTTTTGTTAAAATACGTTGTTAAAAAACGAAAAACCTCAACAAATTTTTTATCGTTAACAAAGTTTTATCGCTAAATTTTTTTTGCGAAGGAAAAGACTAAAATTACCTGCTAGAAATACAATTTCTCCAACATACGCGTCATCGATTCGCCATACTTTATCCAAATCAAAAAATGGAATCATTTTGCGAATGGTGGAGTTTGACAGGAAAAACCCTGCACCGGAGCAGTACGGGGAGTAGTAGTCGCTTTCATGCTCTTCTTTTGGTACCTTGTATCGACCGGTTCTTCTGACGTGAGCCTTATCGATTTTATTTCCAAAGTAGCCGTCTCCTTCAATGTTGCTTTTGACAAACTCTATAACGTTATCCATGTTCATAAAAGTATCGTCGTCTCCTTTTAAAACAGCTTTAAAGTTGATGTTATGCTTGGCCCAAATTAGTCCTATGATGACTTTTTTAGTCAACAAGTAAAAATCTTCAAACACGTCAATGTAAACAATATCTTTCTGCATTTTTGCTTCTTCCGCTATTTCCATCATGGGCTTTGCGTCGGGTACCCTTCCTACAACGAAAACTATCTTATACTTTTCAACGGCATTCCAGTTGGAAGAGTTCCCCCATGACTGTCGGATTCTGTCTCTTCGATTTCGATGCTTCACATAAGAAGAGATTATAATCACAGTTGTATAGATTGTAGCATTATCTTTTTCAACAGAATCAAATATGATATGCGAAAGTGCGTCTCTTTCTTTAGCAAGGTTCTCTTTTGGGATAATTCTTAAGGGGGTTGTGCTTGAAGGGGTTGTACTTGACGGGGCTGTGGTTGGGGTGGTTGTTGGCGAGTTTGATTTTAGAAGCTGAAGCTCTGCATTTATTATAAAAGATGCGATATTTTGTCCTGCTGTTGAATTGATCTCAAGGACAACTCCCTTTGAAAGAGCAATCAACTCAGAATATTTTGCAAACTCCGTCTTCAGTTGTATTAATTCAATACTTGTGAGTAAAATGCCCAAAATCATTGAACCCATAATCAGATATTTGATTCTAATTCCATACATCTTTGTAATCTTAGAAATAAAAATAGAAGTTTAAAGTTTTACGAAACCATATTGTATATGTATATGTATATGTATATGTATATATATATATATATATATATATATATATATATATATATATATATATATATATATACATATATATATATATATATATATATATATATATATATATATATATATATATATATATTAATGTTTTGGATTCGTTTTAAAAGTTTAAAAAGAAGTATTTGCCTTTGTTAATAAAAGTTTATATTAATATTATTAACATTATAGTATGTTAATATAAAAAAAATTCATGATATTTAATATATAAAAATTTTAATAATAATCTATATAAGTTTTTCAGCATTTCAAACTTTTATTAGCAGATACCATAAGCATGTAGTCAATAAATTGATAGACGTTTCCAAAATTAAACTCAAATCTTTACTTAAAATTAGGGAATTGATCTTAATCATTCTTTTAATATTTAAAAAATTTTATCTTAAACCTTGAAAACCGCCAATATTTATATAAATATTTATAGAAAAAAAATTGCATAAAGTAATTAGTCTATTTTATTCGAGTAAATGATGAAGTAGACTTCGATATACAGCATTTTGCAATTTTGTAAACGAAACAATTAAATTATCATGGGGCCAATGTTATAAACATAAAACACGAAGTTTTTACCGTAAAAAAGCGAAGAAAAAAAAAGCCCATTGCTATAAACATTCAAAAAATTCCGTTTTTAAGATAAAAACTTCGCTATTAAATCCAATGCTATAAACGAACAAGGGAATCACTTTTTGAGATAAAAAATGCGTTTTTCGAAAAAAAACTTCAGATAGATTTTTGATCTCTATTTTAGATATTTTATAGTGTATATCAATTTTATATATATGTAATATATATATATATATATATATATATATATATATATATATATATATATATATATATATATATATATATATATATATATATATATATATATATATATATATATATATATATATATATATATTTAAAGGTGCTGCAGGGAGACAACTCACAGAATTAGATAATGTTGTTTTAGACATTGTTGACAGGAAGTCAATAAATGTACCTGGAATCGATGTTCCTGATTTTAATATCTCTTTTTGTACAAAAGATGTTTGTACAAACTTCAAAATCTTCAAAGTCTTCATCCGAAAAAATTAAATCCGTGTTCCTATTTTAATTTTACACAGTTTTTTTAAACACCAAATACTAGAATGTAAAAATATTTATAAAAATAGAATAGACAGCATAGCCTACTTGATAGCTAATAAAATTTATTAAGTAGGCCTACTTAATAAAATTTAAAAAAAAATTGTTGTTTTCAACGACGTATTACGAATAAAAAAAGTGCGTGAATTTTAGTGACGTATACGTTTTATGCTTTATAGCAATTGCTGAAAAAAATACAAACAGCGATAAATTCATCGAGTTTACACATTTTTTTACGTAAAAATAGTTTACTTAAAAAATTGCGTTGTTAAGAAAGATTTTTTTTCTCGAAAAAAACTTCGAATTGTTTATAGCATTTGCCCCAGGAATAATTTGAACACGAGTCTGTGACGTGTTCTGTGACGTATGGTCTGTGACGTGTAGCCTGTGACGTATGGTCTGTGACATACTGGTTAAGGAATTAAAAATATTTATTTTTCGTCTTTATATCTTTTTATGCTCTTGTAACATTTTTTTTATAATATAAACAAATACTACACTAGTGGCCATAGGAATGGACATCCCTTCAAAATGTATGAAAACTTCACTTTGGTGTGTTTTTTAAAAGAAAATAACCATATTTATGCGGTTTTCTATATTGATTATTATTTTTTGATATGTTTAGATCTAAAAAAAACTAAAGTTTTGATTAAAATTCACAAATTTAATACAAAAATATAACAATTTAATGGCAAAGTGACAAATTATGGTAAATTTACGTTTTACAGCTTTCCAAACATGTTATTAAAAAAATGGCTTGTAAAAAAAAAAACTTAATATTTTGTTGGATATCCATTATTTTTTATTACTGCAGCAATCCTACGAGGCTTTGAGTCCACTAAATTGCCCAAATCTTCAGTGCTGATCACGTGAAACCAGGACTTGATTATCAGTTACCAGGTTTTTCTTTCCTTACAAGTTTTTTCAGTCAAGACCACAGGTTTTCAATCGGATTCAGGTCCAGACTGTTTCCAGGCCACTTCAAAACGTTTATCATTTTAGCTTTAAACCAGTTTTTGACAGTTTTTGCGGTGTGACATGTAGCACTGTCCTGCTGGAACACACAGGTTTCTGTTTTGCCCTCAAACAAATCATCAGTCGATGGGAGTAATTTGGCTTCTAATATGTTTTCTTGATATTTTTTGGCGTTTAAAATACCATCCACAATGTGGATACGACCCACAGCATCTCTGGTCATGCATCCCCACACCATTACACTTATGGGATGCTTTATTGT
The DNA here is from genome assembly GCF_058129835.1 of Hydra viridissima. Classification (NCBI taxonomy): domain Eukaryota; kingdom Metazoa; phylum Cnidaria; class Hydrozoa; order Anthoathecata; family Hydridae; genus Hydra; species Hydra viridissima. The sequence goes on from NW_028324303.1 coordinate 20,451,900, forward strand.
AACCAATGTGCACTCAGGTAAAAGATCTTCACCGGGCCTTCTTCTCACATAATTGATTTCATCACTTCCAAAAATGAAAATTTTGCTTTCATCACTCCAAATAACTTTTGCCCAGTCTTTCTTTGTCCACTCCTTGTGTTCTTTTGCCCAAATCAAACGATTCTTTTGTTGTTTTTGTTTAAATATGGTTTTTTTCAGGGTCTTCTTGCTTTTAAACCATTTTCAAAAGCCTTCGGCAAATTGTTCTTGAACTAACCAAAACTCCGGCGGCCTCTAAATCATTTTTAATTTCAGCTGAAGTTGCTCTTCGGTTCTTAAGTGCAAGCCTCATTATCATCCTGCCATCGTTGGCAGTTGTCTTCTTAATTTTTCCATTTCTTGGCATATTTTTGAAGGTATTGGTTGCTTTAAACCTTTCGCTCACCTTCCTCACTCCAGATTTTGTTGCTCCATTTCCCAACTTTTTGGCGATTTCCATGTACTAATAGCCTTCTCCACGTAATGTAACAGCTTTCCATCGCTTTGTAGGTGACCAATATTCTTTCGCCATTGTAAATAAAAGTACAATTTTAAAAAACACACTAAATCTTCAAGAGCACTGTCGACTTTTCACCAGCAATTGTTGAAACTCAACTAAATGACTACAAAACAATGATCTTGTATTTATAGCTTAAAAGATTTATGGATAAAAATGTTAATTAATAACGTAATTAACTATTAGTCATCACAATAAATAGACTAATTTTCATAAAAGCACAAAAGTAATAAGACATTCACCTTTTACTGGAGAAACCCATTAGCGAAGCAATGACTCACTTTTGACACCAATTAACAACAATAATCCATAATTGTGTTTAAAATTGATATAAACGATTAAAATTTACGATTTCCTATAAGCCAAATAATAGATGACGTGGTTTAAATATAAAAATAAATAATTAAATCCACCAAATGCATAATATGTCAACTTTTCTAAGTGAAATGGTAAAAATTACGGGGGTGTCCATTCCTACGGCCACTAGTGTAAATGGGAATAGTGATCTCCTTCCCACATTCTTACCTTCCCCACCCTCCCCATCCTCCCTAAATTTATTTTTTACAAAATTATAAAACATTGTAGTGAACATTCTTCAATATTTTGTATTTCTGTCATCGATGACCTAGAGGTAATCGAGACTTCAACTAGCCTTACGTTAAATGTCAATAAATTAACAATGTAAATAGGTGCATTATTAAATGTTACCGCTTTGTGGCTGAAATTCCGTAGCGTACAACTGTATAACATTTTTTCATTTATTTATAAAAATTTTGTACAGAATTTTTCTTTTATTATCACGATTTTTCTATTTATAGGGTTAGTTTGAGACCAAAACCCTAACGGTTTGAAATCTAATTGTAGCTCAGTGACCGAAAGTAACAAAATAAGTTTCATAAAGTGTTCATAAGTAAAAAAATGTAAAGAACAAAAAATAAATAAATATAATAAATAAGTGTAATTTTTAACCACACAACTCAATCTTTAATGCTTGACACACCATCAGTACTTGAGCAGTGTCACAAAATATAGTTGGTCTCAATTATTTGAAAAATCTTTTCAGAAAGATTACTCATTTGCTCATTAATTGAGCTAAAAACTTGCATCAACATTTGAGGTAATCCTACTTAAGATTACAAAGACAAATAATCTAAACAAAATAAGTAAAAAAAAATGAATAAAATGGCAGTGTAATTAAAAATGATAATCAACAATAATACTTCTCAGCCCACGTTCGAAAAAAAAATTTTTCTATTATTACATTTCGTATGGCTTTAATTTACCTTACCTAATTTGTTATGGCTTAACTAATGGGCCTGAAGGAATTACGGATCGCAATATCATTTAGTCACTTTATTCTGAATCAATCGGAGGAATGCCACTTGGATTAATCGAAGTGGTATCTTAATCAGAGTCTATTTATTGAAGATTCTAAATTTAAAAACCGGAAATTTTCACAAAGAAACCTTTGATTTAAAAAACTTGGATTTTGAAAAAAAGTTGATTATGTGGGTGAATTTGAAAATGCAGAACAAAATTCACGAGGCAAAGCATTGATGCTTTCAGAAACCATCATCGATCTCTTTTACAATGATAAACCTTGTTAAAGAAGCAATGGTTGGACAGATTTAAAAAAAAAAATTTTTTTTAAATAAGTTTAGCAAAATTAAATGCGCTCTCCACCAAAACACATATTAAAACTAATAAAAGCATTATAGTACGCTACCACTGATCTCTATAATAACTGGATAGCGCATCTCTAATTTCAAAATTCACACCAAAATCGCCATATTGGAAAGCCCCAGAACAATGAAATCTGATATGTGCGATAAAGCGATAAAGCGATAAGCCGAAAAACAGAACTTAAAGCAAAACTTATGGGATTAAAATTTTTGAGGCTTTCCAATATGGCGATTTTGGCGTCAAAAAATAAGAAGTTTTGCTCGGAGTTGCGCTACTAAGGAACTTTTAAAAGTATCAAAAGCATATCGGATATATTATCAAAAGCATATCAGTTCAGTAATTGATAGCATTTATTGCTCTTCACAACCTTAATACATCTATGAGGAATAGACTTAATAAATTTATCAACTGGTTAAAAAGATAAATCATGAGTTTACTGTATGATAAATAAGTAAATATAATAAATAAACATAATAAACACACATAAAAAATAAATATAGTAAAGAAATATAATAATTAAACATAATCAATAAAAATAAAAAATAAATACAATAATTAAATATAATAAATAATTATAATAAATAAATATAGTAATAAAATATGATAAAGGAATATAACGGCTTAACAAAACAATGACTAAATCAAGAAAATAAACAAATAAGCATAGTAAATAAAGAATATAAACAACAAATATAACAAATAAAGAAAAGAAACAAAAAATTGTAATAAGTATAAGCTTTAAAATTGATAAATAGGTTACATAGTATGTTAAATAAGTATGCTAAATAAATATGTGTAAAATAATAATCATATTAAACATACAAGTATAATAAAACAACATAATAAATAATATCATAAGTCACTTTAACAAATTAATATGATAAATAGAAACAATAATATGTAAAAATAAATATGATATATAAATATAATAAATAAATCAGTTGATAAAATATTGGCAAAATTTATTGGCAATAATATTTATTACATTATTTTTATGAATTTGAAAAACTAATTGATGGAAAGTATTAAAAGTTTTCAAATTATGGAAAATGTAGTTTAAAAAATTTAATTATATAATAAATAGAAAACATAAATATACGACACAGACTAATACTTGAGAATGTATAAATCATTTTTAAAAGTACACAAGATAATTGTTCAGCTTTAATAGCATTTATAAAAACGTACATTTAGAAGCGAATTTTTTGAGTTCTATTGAATTTTTTTAATCGAACTTCAGAATAATTTAAAACTTGATAAAATTCAATGGCAACATTTTTAACCACGTAAAAAAATGATGAGGTAGGTTTTAAGCTTCCTTGTTTCTGTCAAAATATGGAAGCGGTCGCATTTTCTAACATAGAAGTCGTTTTTGATTCACAACTCAATCTTCAATACCGGGCAAACGATCAGTACTTGAGCAGTCTCACAAAATAGTTTTAATTTAGTTTTTCAGTTAGTTTTAATTATTTGAGGAGTCCTTTGAGAAAGGTTACTCATTTGTTCATTCATTGAGCTAAAAACTGACATTAACTTTTAAGGTAATCCTACTTAAGATTACAAAGACAAATATTCTAAACAAAATAAGTAAAAAAAAAAAAGAATAAAATAGCAATATAATTTAAAATGATAATCAATAAAAATTCCTCTTAGCCCACGTTATTTAAAAAGTTCTGTTTTCTATTATTAAGTTTCATATGGCTTTAACTTAGTTTACATAATTTTTTATAACTAAAAAATGAGCCTGAAGGAATTACAGATCGTAATACTATTTAGTATTGAATCAGTCGGGGGGATATCACTTGGATTAGTCAAAATGATATTTTAATCGGAATGTATTTACTGAGGTTTTTAAATTAAGCTTCAGCATTACTCAACTAAACAGACAATGGTGCTTTATCATCAGAGTTTCCATAAATCCTCAGCATTTAGGCTGGAAAATTTTGTTTGTCATTGTATTACAGTTATTATATTTACATCAAACCATTGCTTAATGAGTTTTGATGTGTGTTTGGGGTCATTTGCCTGTTGGAACATCTACTGTAGAGGCATATTTATCTGCAAAAGGCGGAATTTGATTCTCCTGAATTGAAATATATATGTATTTTTAAATTATACTTACTGTAAGATAGAGTGGTTTCAGTTCTAAAAATCCTGGAAAGTACCCTCAAAATATTAAGTGTTTGTCACCCCTTTGTCTCAGTTTGGTTGGTATGCATTTATTTTAATCGTCTGACAACCAAAAGTTTGATAACCATTGAAAAAAACTTCTCATATTTTGCTTATTCCCTGAATCTTCCGAACATCCGAACCTTCCAGGCTTACTATCTGAATCTTCCGGGGTGTGTTTTTGAGTCATCATTAACTTAAAATTATAAAAAAATCAGCTTCTGACATTTTTATACTTTTTACGTAATTCACTTTGTGTTGTTTCAGCATTAACTAATCATTTTATTTTGTTTGAAAATTTATATTTATATTTATTTTATGTTTAATGCGTGCGATTCTTTCAGCAATAGTTTTGCTGTAAGCTTCTACCAAATAACATTTGTAGTATTGTATGTAACATAAAGGACTAGTTATAAAGCAGTTTCGCTTTCCTAAGTGAAAACTCTGATTCGAAATGAACAGTTTCTGATAAAGTTGCTGCTTTACAGGTTAACGGTGTTGAAATATTCCGTTTGTTTTGAAATGTTTTTATTTTTATACTGTTTTGTAGGGGAGATGGGGGCGCATTGATCGCCATAGCAGTGTTTTGAAAATTGCGCAGAACCTGAAAGAGATGTAAAAACTTATTAACTACGAAACACATGTAGAACTATCTGGCTTTTGGAATATATAAATATTTTGATTTAAAAAAATGATAAACATGAATAATTTTAACTTTTAAACAACCCTCTCAAAAGATCAATGTACCCCAAACTATGGGGTACTATGATCTCCGACTTGGGGCACATTGATCTTATATGCGTAATATTATCTAAACGTTTAACACTTCTATAACTAAATCTTGTAAATAATTTAGTCAAAGGGTAATATTGTATAACATATAATACATCTAAATTTTTAAATTATTTTTTAAATATAGCAGTTAAACCCACTAGTCTAACTTTTAATTAAAAAATGTATAAATCACAGCAGCTATAAGCTACCAACTTTATATACGTTTAAAACTTTACAACAACTTGAAATTTATAAGAACTGAAATATTAAGACTGAAATAAGAATACAAATTTTAAGTTTACAAAACTTGTTAAAAGTACAATATTTTGATTAAGAATATTTCATCATTTGTGAAAGTCAAGTTGTGAAGCAGCTTTTGGTTTACATTGTTTTTTATTCCTAAGCAAGTAATTCTTAGTTTCTTTCTTATCTTTTGTGGAGACTTTTTGTTGATTTTTGGTTTGCTTCAAAATTTTCTTTTCTTTTGACAAACGAATTTCATTTCTGACAGGAGTATCAGTCAAGATCCTTGTTTTTAACTGCCTACTTTTAACATTTTTTTTTCTGGCAGATGCTTTTGGGTAAGGTTTTAAAACCTCAGGTGAGATTATAGAAGCAACACTTGTTGACACTTTGTTTAAAATACTTGTTTCAATATTTACTATAGTTATTTCAGACTCTATGTGATTAACATGTGCTGGTATCATTTCAGATTCCATGTTGTTGACAGGAGTGATAGTAACTGTATCTGGAGCAGCTCTCTGTAACTGATGATGGTAAATATTCGTCATCTTTGAAAATTTCAGAATTGAATGGCTCAATGCCAGCTACTCTAAATCCTGTCTGTATATTAGATGGTGAGAAAGCTTTTGTATACGGTTCTCGAACTATTGAAACAATATCATAAATGGTCATTGGTCTTGGGTTTGAAACCATCCAATTATCACATGCAGAATTGTAAAACCTTTTCAATGGTCCAAAAACAGTTCTATCTAATGGCTGCAATTTATGGCTGCAATGGGGAGGAAAACTTATCATTGTAAATCCGTGTTGAATTGCAAGCTCCAAGCCTTTAACAGAAATATGACTTTCATGACTGTCGAGAAGTAACAAAACTGGAGATTCCTGAGAACAGTTTGAATATTTAACAAAATGTTTAATCCATTCTATGAAAATTTCTGAGTTCATCCAACCAGAAGGATTTGCAAATCCCACACATCCAGGAGGTCCTTCCTTAATCATGTAATCATGAAACTTTACCTTAGGAAAAATAAATAATGGAGGAATGGAATTTCCAATAGCATTAGAGGCACAACATGCAGTTACCAATGTTCCTCGTTCTGCAGATGTGATTCTTCCAACTTGTTTGCTTCCTCTACCAGCTAAAACCTTTACCGGCTTTTGAACGGTTGTTAAACCAGTTTCATCAACATTATATATACAGTTAGGATTATATTTATATCGATTTCTTACCGTTTTAAGATTTTGAAAAAACTCTCTTACAGTGTGTTTGTTAAAAGCTGTTGATCGAGCGAAGCTCGTTGCTTCAGGTGTTCGTAGAGACAACTCTGGTTGTCTTTTCATAAAACCTTGCAACCAATCAATGCCTGCAATTTTATTTTTGAACCATGATGATGGGCATATCTTATTGTTTTTTAAAGCAAATTCATATGCCAATAATCGCGTTGACCTAGTTGAAAGGCCATAGTTCATTTATGATGCAATTAGTAAATAACTTGATAAACTTTTTTCATCTTCTGCTGTAAAAACTTGTCTATTGTTGTAGTTAGGCTTGAAAGCTTCATTTGGATTAAGCCTCTTTTTACGACAATATCTTTTTAAAGTCATTCTATCTATGTTAAACTGACGTGCTACAGCATTCAGTTGTGTTTCTTTTTTAAACTTTATTAACAGCTACTTTCATTGTTTCACTTGGTATAGCAATTTTATTTGTTTTTTTAATTCTATTTCTAACCATTTTAAGATCTGTAAAAAAATATATCAATAAAAACATATGTTTTTAATAAATGCTAATATTTAACATAATAATATTATGTTAAAAATTTTTTAATTATTATGTTAAATATTATTCTTTTGATAATATAAAATAATAGTATTATTATTACTAGCTTATAACATAAGTAGATTTAAAAAATGAAATGCTAAAAGCTATTGTTTGTTTATATATAGTTTTTTTTTAAATTATAAATACAATTCCATTCGTTTAACTGTATTGCTTATAAACAAAAACATGGGGCACTTCGTCTTCTATGGGGCACTTTGATCCTCCGATCAATGGGCCCCGCATAGTCAAAGATCAATGTACCCCTATAGGTATAGGTAACATATTGATAGCAATATCTACTGTATAAATTACAGCCAAATAAAAATTATATATTATATTATACACCTAACACTTACAAATTTAAAATAAAATTGTTGTTAACCCATACAGACATCTAAATAAAAATATATTTGAATTATAGTACGATTTAAAAAAATCACTTTTTATGACGAAAAACAATATTTTCTTTATTTTTTTTGACGCTGATAACCTTATGAAAAAATATTACGAATAATCAATTAGGGAAGCATTATGGTTAATTAAATTGCAACCTCACTTCTAGTAAGGCAAAAATGAACGAGTAAAAGCCAAAAGATCATACTGCCCCGGCGATCAATGCGCCCCCATCTCCCCTATTCATACAAAAAAACAGTTAAAAGAGAGTCGTTACAAAGAAAAATAAAACAAGAATATAATCCACATTTATTTAACAAATAGAATATAGGTTTTATAGAATATAGGTATTTAACATTTATAGAATAAAGGTATGTAATGTTTAAGGTTTTTAGTTAAAGTTGTGTTATCATTATTTTTATGCATTTTGTTTCCTGGAAAAGCATTTTGTTTCCTGGAAAAGCATTTTGTTTCCTGAAAAAGCATTTTAATCTAGAGTTGTTCTAAATTAGTTGAACAGTGTATTTATATTTATTTACATTTATTTACTTTTTAAAGAAAAATATTTTGCATGAAAGAAGTTTTAAATTAAGAAAAATTGTTTTAAGAAAAAAAATCTTTTTCTTTACATTGTTTTCGGACGTAATCAAGGATTCTCTGTCGAGAAAATATTTGTCTCATTTATTCGTAAATTCGCGTTCCAGATATTAAGATGAACTGGGAACGGGAGGCGCATTCATTTTAAAACGTGATATAATTTAACATGATCCTATACGTTTCAGTATGATTTCGATAAAATATCGTTTGCGTTTTGATGTAAGCGATACCATTTCTGTATCGTATCGTTATTAGCGATAAATATCGATTTTCTTTTACGTTAAAAATGTATAACGATGTAATACGATAAATATTTTCAATATTTTACGATATTGTGCTTTAGATATAACTAAATGTTAAGTTTAAAAAAAATATTTTTACTTATTTTGCAATATATTTTGTTAATCTACTTATTAAGATATTAATAAAAATTAAAAATAGATTTCAAACGCCATTTATAAGATTAAGTTGTTAAGAACGGCTTAGCCGGTTAGGAGGACAATTCAGCTGTTTTTTTTTTTTAAATAAAAACAAAAGCACTCAAAAGCATATTCATTTTTTAAAGAAGAAGGAATATTTTTTTTGAGTTTTTCTTGTTATTCTTTCTTTAAATAATTATAACAATTGTGGTTGATTCAATTAAAATTCAGGCAAGAACACTTTTTTAATTAGTAATAAATACTTATTATGAAATTAAAATTTCGTCCAGTTGAAATGTTGCCGATAATTGTGGTGAATGGAAACTTTCGGCTTCAACAAGCTTTAATTCTGTTTCTGCCGAAATTTCTGTTCTAACCATTTACAGTAATGAATCGAAACCTTTATCAGGAGGTTTTTTTTTTTAAATTTAGAAAACTTGTTTTTTACTGTGGGATCACGATGATTTATTGTGGGATCATGATGGTTTCCTAACTATATTGGTGCTTTAATCATTTGAGATTAAAGCAAATTTCAATTACAGCAATTGTAGTAATTTTAATTGAAGTCAGGTGATAAAATTGATTCAAGTAGCTAATAAAGCTTATCTAATTAGTCCGTTGTTATTAAGTACTTGTTTTAACTTTCAATGAAAAACGGTTCAGACCTGGATTTTTTCAACTTCCACTTAAAGTGAATTATAAATTAAAAAACACATATGAAATCAATTTTTGAAAAAAAAAATACTGCCATATTTTTGAAAGGTGTGTTGGATGCAGAAGCATTTTCGGATTTCCTTTATATAATATCTGCAACAATTTTTTGAGGTAATAATGAGAAATTTATTTCGTTCTACAACACTCAAAAATACACAGATATTTACAGTGACGAAAATAAGATTGTAACAGTTTGGCAATTAACGTTTTTTATTATTTCCATATTGTGTAATTGAATAGATATCTTGTTCAACTCTCAATTTTGTTTTTCTTTTAAAAACTTTTGTTAAAATACTAATAACTAATTATGTTTTCAGTATAAAATATCAGCTGTTTTTGACGGAGTTGTTCTGCTAACAAACCAATTTATATTAAATTCAATAAAAGAAAATTTGGGGCAATACTAGGTACAAACAAAACATTTTTATTACCTGATTGTCACAAATTATATTACGTATTTTAAACTTCTAAAAAGCAATAAATTTTGATGAATGTCTTTCAATTGATTTATTTGTCATAATTCATATTATGTTCATATCATTTCATGGTGTAGGTTATTCAGTTTTTTTTAGCACTAAATCTTGTTTTAGTCAACAAGTTTTAGACTAAAAAGTTAACTCCCAACCCTAGTAAAAATAAACATGTTAAATAAATAAATATAATAAAACAACATAATAAAGTAAATATAACAAATCAATGTAACAAATTAGTATGATAAATAGATAAAATGATTAATAAATATAACAAATAAATATGATATATAAATATAATAGAAAAATCAGTTGATAAAGTATTGGCAATATTTATTGGCAATAATATTTATTATTAATATATTTTTAATGAATTTGAAAAACTGATGGATGGAAAGTATTGAAAGTTTTCAAATCATGGAAATGTAATTTAAAGAATGTATATATATATATATATATATATATATATATATATATATATATATATATATATATATATATATATATATATATGATAGAAAATACAAATGTATGGCACAGTCTAATGCTTGAGAAAACATATATAATTTTTAAAAGTACACAGGCTAATTGTTCAGCTTTATCAATACGTATAAAAACGTACATTTTGACGCAAACTTTTGAATTCATTTTTATAATCGAATTTCAGAGTAATTTAAAAGTCATGACAATTCAATGGCAACATTTTTTAACCACGCAACTCAATCTTAAATGCTTGACACACCATCAGTACTTGAGCAGTGTCACAAAATATAGTTGGTCTCAATTATTTGAAAAATCCTTGCTGAAAGATTACTCATTTGTTCATTCATTGAGCTAAAAACTGACACCAACTTTTAAGGTAATCCTACTTAAGATTACAAAGACAAATATTCGAAATAAAATAAGTAAAAAAAATGAATAAAATGGCAGTGTAATTAAAAATGATAATTAACAATAATACTTCTCAGCCCACGTTGTTCGAAAAAATTCTTTTTCTATTAGCAATTGTCGTATGGCTTTAATTTACCTTGCCTAATTTATTATGGCTAAACAAATGGATCTGAAGGAATTATGGATCGCAATATTACTTAGTCACTTTAATCTGAATCAATCGGAGGAATGCCAATTGGATTAATCGAAGTGGTATCTTAATCGGAGTCTATTTATTGAAGATTCTAAATTTAAAAACCGGAAATTTTCACAAACAAACCTTTGATTTAAAAAACTTGAATTTTGAAAAAAAGTTGATTATGTGGGTGAATTTGAAAATGCAGAACAAAATTCACGAAGCGAAGCATTGATGCTTTCAGAAACCATCATTGATCTCTTTTTCAATAACGAACCAGGAGAAATTCTTGTAAAAGAAGCGATTGTTCAACATATTTAAAAAAATTTTTTGCATTAAAAAAAAAGTTCAGCAAAACAAAATAAGATATGCGCTCTCCACCAAAACACATAATAAAACTAGTAACAGCATTATAGTACGCTACTAACTATTTTGATTTTAGTACAAAAAAAAAATGACTTAATATAGCATAAGCATCTATTCTTGGAAAGACAGAAATGTAACAACAAAACAAAATAACGAAAGAAAAAGAAAAAGAAATGCAAAAAGGAAAAAGTAATATTACTATTTTCAACTCTAAAACTAAGGAACTTTTAAAAGTATCAAAAGCATATCGGATATATTATCAAAAGCATATCAGATCAGTAATTGATAGCATCTATTGTTCTTCACAACCTTAATACATTTATGGGGAATAAACTTAATAAATTTATCAATTGGTTGAAAAGATAAATCATGAGTTCACTGTATGGTAGATAAGTAAATATAATAAATAAAGATAATAAATACACATAAAAACTAAATAAATATAATAATTAAACATAATAAATATAGCAAATAAATGCAATAGATAACTATAATAAATTATTATAATAAATAAATATAGTAATAAAGTATGATAAATGAATATAACGTCTAAATAAAACAATGACTAAATAAAGAAAATAAACAAATACATATTTAATCAAATAAGTATAATAAAACAACATAATAAAAAATATGATAAGTCAATTTAACAAATTAATATGATAGATACAATAATATATAAATATAACAAATAATTATGATACATAAATATGATAAACAAATCAATTGCTAAAATATTGGCAATATTTATTGGCAATAATATTTATTACATTATTTTTATGAAGTTGAAAAACTGACTGGTGGAACGTATTAAAAGTTTTCAAATCATAGAAAATGTAATTTAAAAAATCTAATTGTATATATATATATATATATATATATATATATTGATAAAATTCAATGGCAACATTTTTAACCACATAAAAAAACGATGAGGTAGGTTTTAAGCTTCCTTGTTTGTGTCAAAGTGTGGAAGCGGTCGCATTTTCTAACATAGAAGTCGTTTTTGATTCACAACTCAATCTTTATTACCAGGTAAACGATCAGTGCTTGAGCAGTCTCACAAAATAGTTTTAATTTAGTTTTTCAGTTAGTTTTAATTATTTGAGGAGTCCTTTAAGAAAGGTTACTCATTTGTTTATTCATTGAGCTAAAAACTGACATCAACTTTTAAGGTAATCCTACTTAAGATTACAAAGACAAATATTCTAAACAAAATAAGTAAAAAAAAAAAGAATAAAATGGCAGTGTATTTAAAAATGATAATCAACAAAAACTCTTCTTAGCCCACGTTATTTAAAAAGTTCTATTTTCTATTATTAAGTTTCATATGGCTTTAACTTACTTTACATAATTTATTATAACTAAAAAATGGGCCTGAAGAAATTACGGATCGCAATATTATTTAGTATTGAATCAGTCGGTGGGATATCACTTGGGTTGAATCAGTCGGGGGGATATCACTTGGATTAGTCAAAATGATATTTTAATCGGAATGTATTTATTGAGGTTTTTAAATTAAGCTTTAGCATTACTCAACTAAACAGACAATGGTGCTTTATCATCAGAGTTTCCATAAATCCTCAGCATTTAGGCTAGAAAATTTTGTTGGTCATTGCATTACAGTTATTATATTTACATCAAACCATAGTTTAATTAGTTTTGATGTGTGTTTGGGGTCATTTGCCTGTTGGAACGTCTTCTGTAGAGGCATATTTATCTGCAAAAGGCGATATTTGATTCTCCTGAATTGAAATATATATGTATTTTTCCATTATACTTACTGTAAGATAGAGTGGTTTCAGTTCTAAAAATCCTGAAAAGTACCCTCAAAATATTAAGTGTTTGTCACCCCTTTGTCGCAGTTTGGTTGGTATGCAACTACTAGAAAAGGGGAGTTCTGGGACAAAACCATTTTCGATCTCCGTTTTGAGTTTTTTTGATAATTGAGGGATGATATTTTTTTTGATAATTGAGGGGTGAAAAAATCCCGAGGACGACGATGAGAAAACATTTTTTCCATAACGTGATAAAACGCGTAATGAAAAAAATTTAATGGCTGTAAAGGTGTTTAAATCTTGCGAATTAGGCGTAATAATAGGCTTGTCCGAGAAGAAGTTTAAAGCTTCCGGATTGACCGACTTGCGCGTCGCCGGAGTTGAGAGTGACGACGAGCCTTCTTCCGGCTGCGACGCTGGGCATGGAATCTGCATTTGCAAAATTTCTGTAAAAGGAAATGGTGGTGGTGGATCCGATGGTGGAGTTGGATTGTAACAGCAGTCCAGTCGATGTGTTTTGAACGAGGATACGTTTGATCCGTTCCAAGAAGACAAATAAAAATCTTCCAATCCAGACGAGGAAAAGATGCATTTGCTGTTACCGTCATATCCAGAAAAAGTGGTGTAATAGTTTGTATTATAAGGTGTCCAAGGACTGAGAACGGTTCCGTTTCCAGGAGGCAAATTGCCGTCGTACATTCTGACTCTCGATTCCCACCAGCTTCCAGAAGCGCCGATGATGTGCATCCTGATGTATTTTAGAAAAACTCCATTTCCTTTTCCATTTGTGTCAAGCAAAACATATTCGTTTCCATAAGTGGTGTTTAAATATCTGAAGGTCTTGCAGTAAAGTTTGAAAAGAGGGATGGAGGCAGGAATGGAGGCAAGAGTGGAAATGAACGGTTGAATCCAGTAAGTGATTGTAGAGGTATTTTTGTTGACCAATTGGATGCTGATGTTTGTCCTGAACGGCATGTCAAGAGTAAAATATCCTCCCAACGAAGTGTTGCTTAAAACGTTGCATCCTTGCAAAGAATTGGAGTAAAAAGGTCCACCGATGGGAGAAAAAAGCAAGTCGCAAGCAAGTCCAGTGTTGTCCACTCCTATTCCTTCCGTGGTTTCTGAATAATTTCCAACGTTGATCTCGCCATCTGTAAATATTCGAATGAAAACATTTCCAGGAAAGTTTCCACTGAGAGCCAACCATAACCTTCTTAGAACACCAGGTCCGTCCGAGTAAGTGAAAACTGTTGTCGTGGCGGCTGATGCTACCGTTTGCGATTTTAATCCTGAGGACGAAAATCCTGAATTTGGGACAAGCCCTAAAAAGTTGGATTTTTGTAACAAAACGTCTGCGTAACTTTTTGTCGCGGCGTCTTGCGCGTTTGAAGGGTCGAGCACATTGATCAATTTATGGGAATTCAAATCCAAGTCCGCTGTGCCAACTGAAGTTCCTCCTCCTGTCGAATGCGTGTCAACGTAATTTTTTGTGGCGGCGTCGTGCGAGTTGGTTGGTTCTGCCAGATTGATGATTTTTTGAGAGTTAAAATCAATGTCTGAAGTGATGGTGCTGGATCCATCCGTTTTGATATAAACGTTGCTTGTTGAGTCTGCGGTAAGATTTTCTAAATAAGCGCTGAACTCGTTTCTGTTGAATTTGTCAATCATTTTTTAAAAGGGTAAAAATTTTTTTTAATTCGCAAGTGATCACCAAAGGGTGTTGACAACGTCTTGAAAGCAGTTTCCCTCTTCACATTTTTTCAAGACGTAAAGACACAAGTGACCGCAATAAGACGTGTTTCCAAATTGAACCCTTTCGCTGTTGTAAAAGACAGGGCTTTTTAAATAATCGACGAGCTCGACGAGAGGGGGTTGAGCGTAAGAGTCAAAGCTGAACTTTGCGTCTCCGTCTTTGTACCAGCACACCCAATGAAACCCTCCAGTGCTCGAATCCCCCGTGTTGATAATACCGCATTCTTTTTTTCTCGGTTTTTTTGGCAATATGTCTCTGACAAAAACCCCGCGAAAATTTTTTATTTTTTTATTTTTTTGCTGCTTCCATCAATTGAAAATTGGTCAAAGCCTCGTTCGGCAAAATAATTCCTTCCACATTGATCATTTTGTTTATTTTTTTATTTTGTTCATTTTTTTTATTTTGCCTCATCATTTTTGTCATTTACCTTATTGTCACTTACCTTTTTGTCTCTTCCTCTGGCTCTGTCTCTGGACCGAAAAACTTATCATAATCGATCAAGTTGAAACAAGGTTTATCGACCGAATAAGCGATGCAATCGGGTCTTTTTTTGTAATGGCCATAAGCCAACGTGTGTATCCCATCTTCCAAAATGATTCTTTTGTCATCGTCGGAGCTGAGAGAGGTTTTGTTGATTTCCTCCGTGTAAACGTCATGCAAATGGGATCGGATTACATTCATTTTGTTTATTTTTTCTTTTTTGGTTTCAAGACATTTTTTGTAATCGTCGTGTGTGATGTATTTTTCGACGACATATGATTTCACCCCTTTGCATTTTTTGCATTTTTTTTTCTTGTTTTTCTTGGTGTATTTTGTAAGAGTACAATTTTGACCTAAGACCAACAAACTCTTCAATCTGTTTTCCTCCGGTTTCGTCTTTGAACATCTCAAGGGCTTTTTTGTTTGAACCCGATGCTTTGAATGGCTGGATGGTCTTTAGGAAAGTCGCTTGTGTCGAATTTTTTTTCCACATCGTCGGCAATGTCTTTGTAAAAATCGTTCGTTTTTATTTCATAAACCAGCGAGTCCGTGTCTGTCATCAGCAGCTTTGCGCCATCAGGATATTTTTTTTTGATGTAATCATAATGGAACTCGAACATTAAGGTTTTGCTCAAATCCAAAATGGCCATGCCCAAATAAATTGGTTTGTTGTAAAAAATTGCTGTCCTTTTCATGTGAACGGCAATCAAGTTTTCGTCGAAAATCGTGTGTCGGTCGTAATTTGGTTTTGCCGACAATTTTATTGCCTTTTCCTTTTCTGTCACCAGTCTCACGTCCACTCTTTTTTCAATGTTCTCCATGGTTTTTCCAAACACCGAATTGTTCATCAGCTTGAAAAATTCTTTCTCAGATTCGCTTTTAGCGTCTTTTCTTTTTTCGGTGTTGAGGTTAATGTATGGTTTCATCCAATCCCGTTGCTCAAATTTTATTCCTCTGTGCACCTTTGAGATTTTCATTCCCAATCGTTCGTATAATTTCAGGTTTTCGCAGTGAAGGACATAATTTTTTTTGTCGTTTAAATTTGGAACGAGCTTATCCACTTTTCCAATTTTCATTCTCTCAGGGGCCAACGGATAATCGTTGTGTTCATCGTGAAGGTTTTCCGGATAATCCAAATCAACCTCCAAAATGCACGGAACCGTTCTCCAATCGGACAGTTCGTCTTCTGTCATCCATTCGAATCCTCCAACTGGAAGAGGTTTGCACATGGCCCAGCCATACAAATTGTTGGCATCCATGTATTGAATGAATGTTGATGGTTTGTTTGGATCGTACGAGTCGCCCATGTATTTGTTGTTTTGCTTCCTTTTTGGATCATTCGAAGCATGTCGGGGTCGCTCAACAATTCCAATATTATTTTTTTTATTTTTAAACAAGCGTCCCATGCCAACCCGGGAGACGTGTAATACCAGGCGGGGTCGAGCGTGTAATGTTTCATGCAAACGTCCCTGAAATTTTCAAAGACGTCCGCCAGAATCAAAACGTCTATCACGTTGTATAAATCGTGATAATCTCTGAACGTTTTGCATTGAAACACGTTCCAAACCTTCTGAGCATGCGCATAATCTTCGTCGCTTATTTCCTTGTGGTTTAGTTCTGAGAAAAACGCTTCTTTTGGAGGCAATTGCGTTTCGTGAAATTTATCGAATCCATCCACCCAATCGTAAGGGTACACGCCTTTTTTTCGAAGCAAATCGAATTTTTCTCCTTCAAAATATTTTGAGAGGTTTTTGAACTCTTCTGGCTGTAAATTTTTTGACAAAGTATCCAAACTGAAGTTCATGAATTTAAAACTGTCGATGAACCTCAATTCAATTTTTTTTTCTTTGGGTTTTCCGTCTCTCCCAATGTACTCTCCCACCGTGATTTTTTTCGAGAAGCTGATGTATTTTTCCTCGTTGCATGGGATGCAGGTTATTTCTCCTCCCAATTTTTTGATAAACAAATGGCTGTCGTAACCCGACAGATTGTGAAAAACGACAGGAACAAATTTTGGGACTTTGTATTTTAAATTGCATTTGTTGTGGGCCGCTCCTCGATATTTTCCAGTAAAATGGCAGTGATCACGCACCTTTTCTGTATCGAGAATTTTTTCTTCGCAAATGTGACAAACTGTCGCGGATTTGAAATTATTTTCATCCTCCTTTGTGAATACTATATTTTTTTTCAAGTCTTTTCCAAAAATTTCTTTTATTTCTTTTTCCAAACTTTCGACAAAAAACTGGGCCACGTCTTGGTTCTCGTTTGACGATTCGGAAATGGATGGTTCGCCGTCATAAACGGTTTCGTCAAAACATTTGATTTAAAAGGAAAAGGAGCTTGGAACGTGACTTTGAAACTTTTTGGTATACGACTGGTCTGGATTTTGTTCGCGTGAGTCCATCGGTTTGATAAAACTTTCAAAATCCGCGTAAACGATGAATGGAACCCTCATCTTCCTTTCCATGTGCATAAATCTTATGAACGAATTTTTTGGAGGAAGACCCATCCGTGCTGCGCTGTGTTCTCTGCAATAAGCCGAATGTTTTGAAAGATCCTCCTCGCTTTTCATCCCCTGCAAGCAATTTCTGCAAAAATATTTTTTTCCGTTTTTTTTGAATGCTTGTGATGAAAACAGTCGACTCCGATTTTTGATCAGACAATAATGATTTGTTTTTTTGTCTGAAACAAGCAGCAAATCTATTTCATGCTTTCTGTTCAAGCATTTCGATATTTGCAAAGGGTGTATGGATTCTTTTTCGTAACCAAAAACGCTGACGCTGATTTCTGGATTATTTTTTTCAAATTTTTTGATTTGATCGAGTTTGACAGGAAATTCAATCCCTTCCCAATTTATTTTTTTTGAGTTTTCGATCAAGTCTTTGTCAATCCTTTCTCCATGTTTTTCTTTCATGTTCAACGCTCTGGTGACGCACCACTTGAAACATTCGTTGTCTTCGTTCACCATGTTGATGATTGCTTTTTTGTTTGACAAAAAGTCGTCGAGAGGGATATACGACCGGCCACCGATGGGCTTGTAATCAAATAAATTAATGTCCATTTTCAAGATGGCGGACACTGTGCAATTCGAACCCATTTTGTTGTATTTTTCCATGTTTTCCAGGATCTCATCTTTTGCTTTTTCGTAAAATTCTCCCAAGTCCTTTGACTCCAAAATAATCCCAGCTTTTGACAAAAAAGGCACGATTCGATGCACCTCCTCTCCGGTAGTAAGGCTGACGCTCTCCATATCGATTGTCAAAACAAGGCTCGCTTTTTTGTTTTTATTCTCTTGAAGAATTTTTATCGCTCCGTCTTTCGCCAAATCTAAAAAGGCAGAAGCATCTTTTTGGTTTCCTTTGACTTGATGTGAAAATTGTTTTGCAACATGCCTCAGTGCGTGATCGGTCAAATGAAAATCTATTTGTGGTTTTCCGAACACGAGCGATCGAAGCGACACGATTCTTTTCTTTATTTCTCTTTTATTATTTTTCAATCTTTTTTTAACCGGCTCTGGAACGTACGGATCAACGAACTCAAGCAAGCTGTTGAAACTGTTGACGACCGCATTTTTCACAGCCGTCTTAAACCTTGAAAAAACTCCAGGAGTCATCACAGGAGTCGAATCTGGAACAGGAGCGTCAAAGATATATTGTGACGGCTTTGGAACAGTCGCAACGGCAGGTTTTTGCAAATGGGATGGTTTTTGAGGAAGAGCTGGTTTCAATATGATAGGACTTGGTGGAATTGTTGATGGTTTTGGAGTGATTACAGGCTTTTGAACAGTTTGACGCGGAGCAATCGCAGGACGCGGAGCAATCGCAGGACGCGGAGCAATCGCAGGACGCGGAGCAATCGCAGGACGCGGAGCAGGAACCGGGCTTTGAGCAATCGAACGTGGAGCAGTAACAATTGACCTCGCATCTGTCGTCCGTCTACAAGGATGACCAATGACAGGTCTTGTTGTTTTTATTGCCTCAACGAGCTGTTCCCTTGTCATTTTTGAAAAACCTTTTATCGCCCTTTCTTTGGCTTGACTTTTCAATGTTGCCATTGAAACTTTTTTTTCTTTGACAGTTTTGCTTTCCATTTTTTTATTGCCAAGAAAATTATTTAACTCAAATTCAATTTTTTTGGTTTCTCCGATTTTTTCGGGCTTGCCGATTTTTCGCATTTTGTTTTCCATTTTTATTATGCCAAGAAAAAAAATTTTTTTCTTTTTTTCCGAGAATTTTTTTAATTCTTTTTTTCCGAGAATTGAAATTTTTTTTCGGACTTGGATTTTTTTCATTTTTTCGGACTTGGAGTTTTTTTTCTGTTTTTGAGTTTTTCTGAACCTAAAATGTCAATCCTTATTCCATTTTCCACTTTTCCATCTCGACGCTCCAAATATCTCCAGCCATGCCCCGTCTTTTTCATCGCTTTGTAAAGGGATCCATATTCAACCACCTCCCCTGTTTCGATGTTGGTCGTTTTCACAGACACAGGTTTTTTTCGAATCGAACCAAGCCTCTCGTATTTTGGGTCGATCTGTTTTTTCTCATTTTCCGTTTGCGTTTTTATTTCTTTTTTCGGTCGACCCACCTGTCTGCATTCTTTTACACCTTCCAAAAGCGAATCTTTGCTTACGAGATTGTTCTCAACCGCAATCATCATCAAAGTCAACAAATTGTTTGAGGTTTTTGTGACACCATTTTCTCTCAGCAAATTTTTCAGATAATTTTTTGTTAGTCTCATGTTTTATTTTTGAAAAGAAAAAATTTTTTTAAATCAATTTTTTTGTCAAGAATATCATGACGCTTAATAAACAGCGTTCATGTTGTTTCCGTCTGAAACAAATTGGATCAATTTGTCTGAAACGATCACTGCAAAAATAACTGTACCGTCTGGTACTGCCGTTCGGAATTTTAGGTTGACAACCAATTCAGCCGTTTCGGAAACAACCCTGTCCTTTTGCTTGCTGATGTCGACAAAAAACAACGGAAACAAATTTTTATATTCAAGCAGAGTTAAACCGGATTGACAAACAAGCTCGTTTGTGCCATAATATTTTTCGTCAAAGTGAACGCATCGGAATGAGCCATGACCACTTTCTTTTCTCCAAAATTCAAGTCATAATTATAATTTGGATATTTTATCCCATTGACGGTCACGAAAAAATTGTTGACGTCACAATGATCGAACACGGCTGGATTTGCGGTTAGACTGGAACCTCTGTTTGTCTGAAGACCAAACACGATATATCTCGGAACGCTTTTGTCAGTGATTCTTCCAAGGGTCCAAGTGAATTCTGTGAGACCCGCTGGAATGGCTTGCCTTTTGACTTTGTTTGCTTTGTAAGCCACTGGAACGGTGATTTTCTTTGCCATCAGGTTCAAAAATTCGGATTTTTTCAAAACATCCAGCTCAATCCTTCGCATGAAGAGTCGGAATTTTTTGATGTCAATCGCTCCTGCAGTAACAGTTCCGGCTCTGTAAATGGCGTCATCGTGTTCTTTTTTTGTAAAGGTGATCGTGTGTCTGAATCCGTAAACGACTTTGTCGTAAGTTTCGCAAAAACCAAAAATGTGTTTTAAAGGGATCCTAAAAGAAAATGCGCCAATGGATGTGGTGTCTGCAAACAAGTGGTCTCGACTGACGTTGAACCCCGTGGTTCCAGTTGCGTTTGAGGTGTCTTTGTACCACATTTGCTTCAAACCATCGGCAAGCTGAAAACCGAAAGGATATTTCAACAATCCAAGCATGGTTGTTCCCTGACCTGGATACATGACTCTTTCCACTTGCTGTCCTGATAAGTCGTAAGTGACGTCACTGAACAAATACATGATGGCGTTGTTCACCAGAGCAATGTTGTCTGTTGCTGCGTAAGCGGTTCCGTCTGCTTTTTTCAGAACCCCTTCGAGGAGGATGTAAGCCTCAGACGGAAGTGTCTGCACAGACTGGCAATCAATCTCAAAAACAATTGATCCTGAAGAATTTAAATCGAGGTTTGTTGGAAGGTACTCGAAAAAATCAACTTTTTCAATCCCGGTGTCGTAGACAGGCTTTTCGTCAATTATTAATGTGTCGGTGTTTATCATTTTTTAAAATGAGAAAAAAAAATTTTATGTCATTTTTGATTAGTCAAAAAAATCACGCAATCAAAAGCCCGCTCCCCATTTTGACCAGATCTTGGATTCTGGAAGCGTTCTTTTTTGTCATTTTCTTTTTTGCTTGAATGGACGAACCAAACATTTTTTTATGCAGTTCTTCCATCGGATTAATAGATTCATATTGCTTTGCCGCTTCGTTCAAAATCGTGCTGTTTAATTGGTTTGGATTCACCGTTCCTGTCTTGGCGTAAACTTTATCAATCGCTTTTTTTCCTTTGTCGATGGCAACGTCTCTGGCGGTTGATATGGCTGAAGAGGCCAATTCTTTTCCGGCAGATCTGGCGGCGGTGATCGCTTCTCTTCCAATTTCGCCTGCTGCTGCTTTCCTCAATAAATGAAGAGATGACTTTGATGCGTTTGAAGCGATCATTCTCCTCAAAAAAATTTTAAACGTGTCAACGATCCCTCCACCTCCGACGACGTTCTTTTTTAAATATCTTCTGTTGTTCACAATGAGCATTTTAAAAATGAGAAAATATTTTTTTTAATTCGTCTTTCACGACTCGATGTATTTTTGAATCAATCGGTATTCCTCTTTGTTGATTTCCCCCTGTCTCAAAAGCTCATCACAAATGGCAACAGCTTCGTTACTCAATGCGATATTTCCAGCATGACCGGCGGCGATGCTCAAACTAAGTCGTTGCACAAGCGCATTTGGATCGCTCGGAAGAATGATCACTCCACGACCTTTTGTTCCCCTCGTTTTTGTGTAATTTTTTTCCCAAAATTTTGAAACAATATTCTCCCACTTTTTACTTCTCGAAGCTTTTGGTATGGTTGGCTTCCCTTCTCTCTCCATTGCATGCGTTTCGACAAGTATTTTTTCATAATTTTTCAAGTCCTCGTTTGTTACCTTTGTCATATCAGGTCTGGATCTTGTGATCAGCTCCCAAAAACCTAAAGTACCCTCGAACTTTTCTCCATCAATAACGATGTCGTTATTTTCGATAAAAATTTCTGTCTCCAATAAACATTTTTCCGCGTTCTTTTGCGTGGATTCCAAACACTCTGTCTGCAACAGCTGCTTTAGCTGCGTATTTTGACAAATAATCCAAAGCAGTATTTCCAACATTCATTTTTTCAAAAGACGTCTCGCTTTCTGGGTAAGTCAAAGCCAGTGGAGTGTTTCCATCCTCTTTGTATGAGATGCTCTTTATCTCATTTTTCACTTTTTCGTTGCTCCCGATCAACGGTTGAAAAAACTTGGACAAATCAATCTGATAATTTGCATTTGAAACGTCCCGGTTAAGGCTCTCATTGTAAAGCTTCTCCCTGTTGGCCATGTAATTTTTCACAATCTCATCTCTCTTTTTTGGGTCTTGTATTCTAAAGAAGGACATTTTTTTAAAATACTGAGAAAAAAAAAACTTAAACGAAAACGAAAACTCGTTTGCGTTTGCGCTCATTTTCCTTTTTTGTAAAGGTTATTAAATGCTTGAATGGCTTCTTCTCTTGCTTTTCTGATCAGTGACTCTTTAGTCAATTCGTCAATGCTGCTTTTTGCTTTTGTTCGGATTTCTTCGGTCATGTTTTTAAATTTTTGAAGCTCGCTGAGGATTAGTTCGTATTCGGAATCGCTCACAAACCCGTCCATGAGCGATTTTGAAATGTGATCGCTAATCGTGTTCAATTTTGACTCGGAAAGAACTTTTAATTTTTCGTGCTTTTCAGCCTTCAACATCAATTTTTTGTTTTGATGGTTTCCGAAAATGGACAAAGCACCCATTCCAACAGCAATACCCTCGCACGCAATCGAAACTGGAGTGACAACGACGGTTGACAAAAGTGCAATTCCTGTAATCCCCAAACCAATGCACACCGTTTGCAACCCGTCGTCCGCAAAACGAATAATTTTTGCCACTCGATGGTACTTTTTGCTCAAGGTCATTCTTTTCACTTTTTCATCCTCGATTTCCTTTTGGATCTCGCTTATTTTTTGAAGACGGTAAACGTGTCCTCCATCGGTTGGTGATGCTGGAAGAACTTGGTAAATGTTTCCTCCATCAGATGGTGCTTTTGGAAGAACTGGATAAATTTTTTCAGTGTTTTTTATTATCTCCATCTTTTTAACAAAGACAGATTTTTTTTTAATTCGAATCGATGTGATTTATTTTGCAAAGCATTTCGCCTTTTTTGACAATGACGTCATTAACACTGTTGTTGGTTATATCCAAAACGATGTCTTCCACAGACTCAGAAAAAATGGCATCGTTTTTGTTAAAGTTTAATTTTTCGCTGATCGATTGCATCAAAGTGACAACTGCAATTCCTTTGTCAAAACTCAACCCAACGGACAACGATATTGTTGTATTAGAAAAAGAAGCAAATTTTATGTCTTTTTGGGCAAAAATCTCGTGTTGTGCATTTATATTAAAACAGTTTGGGTGATCCAAATTTTTTTTTGTCACAATAATATTTTGCGATATCTTTTTTTGCAGGTTTTTGATTGTCTCCACCAAATTTTCCAGCTCTTTGATTCTTTCCACCAAATTTTCTAAATTTTTGGTCCGATCCGACTCTTTGAATCTCTCCAACTCTTTTATCCTCTCATCCATGTGTCCCAAATACATTTTCGAGATCTCCAAACTCGAATCGACGTGTTTTTCTGCCGAGGAGACGTTTTTAAAAAACTTGTGAGGAGCATGCATTTTTTAATATGAAAAGAAAATGTTTTAACTCATTTTATTTTCATTTTTTTCTTCGTGTTTTTCACATTTCTTCGTCAGATTCCATTTCCCCCAAATCCAAATCATCACCCATGATGCTTTGGACTGAAGTCTCATTTTTGCAATGACCACTTCGGGAATCCTAACCTGAATGGACTCGATCTGAGCTCCGACAAAAACACCTTCGATTCTCAAAGACGCCACAGCAAAACACCTTTGACGAACATATGTCAATGGATCTGTTTTCACCAGCTTTTTGTTCTCCTTTTTGAAAAACAAAGAAGAAACACCAATGTTTTTTTCGCTTTTCTTTGTAAACAATTTTCCGAAAAAAATTGGCGCTGCATGTGGATTATCCGATTTGTTTTTAAAAATGGACAAATCATCCGTTGTTATTTTTTTCGTTCTTCCTCCTTTTTTCAAAGTGGGAATCATTTCCTTGACTTTTTCGCGAAGAAATTTTGATATTTTTTCTGTCGTCTCGATAAACTTTTTTTCTTTTTCGCTCATTCCGTTTTTTTCGTTGAAACCGAGAAAGGACATGGAATATCCCTCCAGCTCGTTCGTTCCAAAACTGCAGTTCTCAAACACACCCAGAGAAAACAAAACGGGGGTTCTTAAAACAAAAGGACCTTTTCCAGAGGGGTACTCATAAAAAAGCGGAATCTTTTGGAACTGAATGGGTTTGGTTGCGGAATAAATATCTCCAACCGATAATTTGCTTTCATCAAAATTTTCAATCGTCACGAAATTCATCTTTTTTATATGAAAAGAAAATTTTTTTAACTCATTTTTTCAAACGGATCAATTCATTATTGTTCACCCATGAGTTGAACGAGTCTGGATATCCTTTCCATTTGACCAGTGATTTGCTTTTTGCTCTGCGAACGATTTTTTCAATCCTGAATATTTCTTGATGCGTCTTTTGCATCTCCTGCTCATAAAAAGTGCCTTGAATGTCTTCACCGTTGGCGTCTGTGACTTTGTACGTGGGTGGATCCGTTCGCTGAATTTTTGACATGGTAAAAACCTCCTCGTTCCATCTCAACGTGTACCCTTTTTCAAAATGGGGCTTCTTTTTTGTGATCCTCACTTTGTCACCCATTAAAAATTTCGGCTCTGGTCTTTCTTTTGGCATCTTTCCATTCAGATTCATCCAGACCATATTTTTATTCCTTTCCTCGCTGGCTTCAATTGGGGTCATTTTGATGGATGAGTGCTTTGTGCTGTTGTAATTTTTCACCATTTCATCCAAAACGTCAATGTATTTATTGGTGCTGTTGGCTGAAAAATATTTAAACATTTTTTCTTTCATCGTTCTGTTCCATCGCTCGACGACACAGCTTTTTTCCTCGTTTTCAGTGGAATATAATTGTACACCCAGCGCTTTCACGTGCTTGTTGTAAAACTCTTTTCCTTTGTCCACCCACATTTTGGCAAATTTTCTTTTTTCAAAAATTTTTTTCAACGCTTCAGCCACTTCAAGTCCCGTTTTGCTTTTCAACGGAACGATCCACCCATACTTTGAAAACACGTCGATCACCATGAGCAAATATTTTACGCCCTTGTTGAATTTTGAAAACGATTGCATGTCAACCAAATCGACAGCCCATATTTCATCAATGTCGTTCACAAACACTTTTCTTTTTTTAAAATGTCGAATCACCGGTTTGTGAAGCTCCTCTGCTAGCTGATCCGTCCATTTTAAACTTAAAAAAATTTTTTTTTTTGCAGAGACACCCAATCCAAATTTGGCTTTGGCTTTGATGATGGGCTCGATAAGCTTTCTTTCGCTTATTTCTTTTTGAGTTGGGTTTTGAATGGAGTTCATTTCTTCAAGCATCATTTGATCTGCCAAATTTCTACTTTTAACGTCGTTTAAATATTTATAAGCCAAATCGTGGTGGTACGTTGCATTGTCCACTCTGTCCACCGGTTTGCTCCACTCCTGATACATGTCGGTGGATGTGAGCCTTTTGTCCAGGTTTGTGCCAGGCCCTGCAAAATTCATTCCTGGAATATGCATTTTTCCTGGAAATTTTGCCCACGGAAGCTTTATTTTTTTTGAAAAATTGTTGATCGATTTGACCAAGTCTCCCCCTTTTGTCGTCGAAGAAACAAACTTGCATTTGGTCGTTCCGCAAGAGTCGCAAGTCCCTTTGATCATGTTTCTGCTGTTTTTTGAGATTTCGTTTCTCAGATTCATCGTTTCTGTTTTCCTTTAGCATTTGACACAGTACATTTTTTTTATTTTAAATAATTATTTTTAAATTAAAAAAAATGGAAGTGACCGATTTGTCATGGAATATTGGAGAAAACAAAAGGAACAACAACTATCTTTTACCAAGAAGCATTCGAGGAATCATCGTCGGAAAGTCCGGTGGCGGAAAAACAAACTTGCTTCGAAATTTACTTCTCAAACCTGGATGGTTGGATTATAACCACTTACAGGTATTTGGAAAATCTCTTTTTAAACCTGAATATCAAATAATCGAAAAATCCTTTGAGAAGAAACTGTCAAAAAAAACAAAACGCCAGACTTCAATCCCAAAGCCGAAGTTAACATCGCTAAAAAGGTTACAATCCAGGAGCCAAAGACCAATTCCAAATCTGAGACGATCAACACTTACCAAGCAGTTACTAAGCAGCTACCAAGTAGTTAGCATGCAAAAAAAATAGAGGAAGATTGGCTAGAATTCTGCTCTTAGTCTAATAACAAGTCCTCCTAATAAAACAACATGATCTCCTAGATCATTGCTTACCATTCTGCCAGAGTAATCCTGTTTAATACTGTAAAAAGTTGAAACAAACATAAAATTGGATGGTTTCTCATTTCAATCCGTTTTCGACAATATCAGTTCGGCTCTTGAATTTGCAGTAGCACCTGCACATTTTGATACAAATTTAACCTTAAAAAGTAGATCAGAATATTTTTCACTTATCGTCGTGCCGTCCTCAATTATCTGGAAAAATTTTTTGAGTAACTCAGTAAATGCCTCAAGGTTTAGGTCCAGTAGCATATAAACTTACCCACAACACACTTTGCAGTTACTACAAATGTTGCCTGCTAACCATGGCCGCCGAGAGGAGGGGGGGGGGGGTGGACAGGGAAGATTCCCGGAGCCCTGTGTGTGTACAAATAATTTTTTAAAATTATTTTTAAAAGATTTAATTAACTTATACTTTTAATTTTCAATGACCAGAGCACGTTTCTTTTGGTCCTGGGTATATAATTGATCATAATGAGGGCCCCTTAAAATAACTTCCCCGGGGCCCGAAATTTCTCTCAGCTGCTATGCTGCTAACTGCCTGTTTTCTTTCTATCTTTGCATATATTCTCTAAAATACCAACCCGAAAAGAAAAAATAAAGAGAGCCCATGTATTCTCAACCTGTACGTAACAGTGGCATCTTTAGTGGAAAGTGTATAATACTTCCACTAGTGTTCGTAAGGGTGGTGGCAGCCTTTATACATAAGTATCTTTAAGCATCACTCGTGTGTTGCATTACAGAAGCAAACCCTGTCAGCCCGGCTGGAGTATTTTCTTATTCAAAACCAAGTAGTTAGAAAGATACCCAATACTGGCTGCAATTAATTGAAGGTTTTGAGGCGTAAAAAACCACAGGTTTAAAAAAAAACGCAAACTTTTTTACCCAGTCTGTCATTAACCACACTGCAAATACAACATCTAATATATAACAACTAATATATAAGTTACCTAAAATCAACAACACTCCTGATTTTCAAGTTTTTGATCCCTTGGGAGTTTACCGTTGTCAATTAAGGATCTTCTTAACAGAAATTCGTTACAATCAGGATCGTCTCCGGGATGAGAAACAATGGTATTTTTCATATAACGACACGACTCGTTTTCCATGTAAAAACCTTTTGCGCTGCGTGCTGTAATTCCTAAAGAGCCGGTTTATTTCGGTTCAATAAAAAGTTGCTTACCAAACTTTTTGTTAAAATATGTTGTTAATAAAAAAAACCATAACAAAGTTTTATCGTTAAATATTTTTTGCGAAGGAAAAGAGTAACATTACCTGCTAGAAATACAATTTCTCCGACATACGCGTCATCGATTCGCCATACTTTATCCAAATCAAAAAATGGAATCATTTTGCGAATGGTGGAGTTTGACAGAAAAAACCCTGCACCGGAGCAGTACGGGGAGTAGTAGTCGCTTTCATGCTCTTCTTTTGGTACCTTGTATCGACCGGTTCTTCTGACGCGAGCCTTATCGATTTTATTTCCAAAGTAGCCGTCTCCTTCAATGTTGCTTTTGACAAACTCTATAACGTTATCCATGTTCATAAAAGTATCGTCGTCTCCTTTTAAAACAGCTTTAAAGTTGATGTTATGCTTGGCCCAAATTAGTCCTATGATGACTTTTTTAGTCAACAAGTAAAAATCTTCAAACACGTCAATGTAAACAATATCTTTCTGCATTTTTGCTTCTTCCGCTATTTCCATCATGGGCTTTGCGTCGGGTACCCTTCCTACAACGAAAACTATCTTATACTTTTCAACGGCATTCCAGTTGGAAGAGTTCCCCCATGACTGTCGGATTCTGTCTCTTCGATTTCGATGGTTCACATAAGAAGAGATTACAACCAAAGTTGAATAGACTGTAGTATTATCTTTTTCAACAGAATCAAATATAATATGCGAAAGTGCGTCTCTTTCTTTAGCAAGGTTCTCTTTTGGGATAATTCTTAAGGGGGTTGTGCTTGAAGGGGTTGTACGTGAGGGGGTTTTGCTTCGTAGGGTTGTGGTTGAGATGGTTGTTGATTTTAGATGCTGAAGCTCTACATTTGTTGTAAAAGATGTGGCAATTTGTCCTGCTGTTGGATTGATCTCAAGAGCAATTCTCTTTGAAAGAGCAATCAACTCAGAATATTTTGCAAACTCCGTCTTCAGTTGTATCAATTCAATACTTGTGAATAAAATGCCCAAAATCATTGACCCCAGAATAAGGTATTTGACCATTCCAGCTCCGTTGAACAAGTAGATCCTAATTCTATACATTTTTGAAATCTTAGAAATAAAATAGAAGTTTAAAATTTGACAGAATTATATTATTTATAAATATATACATATATATATATATATATATATATATATATATATATATATATATATATATATATATATATATATATATATATATATATATATATATATATATATATATATAAATGCTTTGGATTAGTTTTAAAAGTTTAAAGCGAAGTGTTTTTCTTTGTAAATAATTTGTTAATATTAATATTAATATTATTAACATTATGGTATGCTAATAAAAAAAAAATTTAAAGATATATAATAGAAAAAAGTTTTAACAATAATCTCTATAAGTTTTTTTAGCTTTTCAAATTTTATCAGCAGATACCATATGCATGCAGTCAATAAATTGATAGACTTTTCCAAAATAAAATTTACTCAAATCTTTACTTAAATTTAGGGAATTGATCTTAATCATTCTTTTAATATTTAAAAAATTTTATCTTAAACCTTGAAAACCGCCAATATTTATATAAATATTTATAGAAAAAAAATGCATGAAGTAATTAGTATATTTGATTCGAGTAAATGATGAAATAGACTTCGATTTACAGCATTTTGCAATTTTGTAATTGTAACAATTAAATTTTCCTGGACACGAGTTTGAACACGAGAATGTGACGTATAGTCTATGACAACTGATTAAGGGATTAAAAACATTTATTTTTCTTCTTTAAATCTTTTTATGCTTTTTTAACATTTTTTTAAATAATATAAACAAATACTAAATGGGAATAATGATCTCCCTCCCACCATCTTACCTTCCCCATCCTCCCCATCCTCCCTTGATTTTTATTTTACAAAAATATAAAACATTGTAGTGAACATTCAACAATATTTTGCATTTTTGTCATCAGTGAGCGAGAGGTAATCGAGACTTCAAGTAGCTTTACGTTAAATGTCAATAAATTAACTATGTAAATAGGTGTATTATTAAATGTTAACGCTTTGTGGCTTAAATTCCGTAACTTACACCTGTATAACATTTTTTCATTTATTTATAAAAATTTTATACTGAATTTTTCTTTTATTATAACGATTTTTCTATTTATAGGGTTGGTTTGAGACCAAAACCCTAACGGTTTGAAATCTAATTATAGCTCAGTGACCAAAAACAACAAAGTAAATATCATAAAGTATTCATAGAAAAAGAAATAAAAGTAAAAAACAATAAGTAAAAAAAGATAATGAACAAAAAAAAAAATAATAAAAAATAGATATGATAATTAAGTATAATAAGTAAGTGTGACAAATAAATGTAATAAAGAAATACATATAATAGATAAATATGATAAACAAGCCTAATAAATAATAAAGAAATATAATAACTAAATAAATATAATAAACAAGTATGGTAACTAAATACACATTTAAAGAAGAAGAAGAAGCTGTCTAAACATTTATGGGTATTGCTTAGATTAATCGAAGCGATATCTTAATTGTAGTCTATTTATTGAAGTTTCTAAACTTAAAAACGTTTAAAAAGTTTATTGTATGATAAATAGGTAAATATTGTTAAAGAAAATTATAAATTAACATAATAAATACACATAAAAAATAAGTATAACAAACAAATACAATAAATAAGTATAATAAATTAATAAATAAATAGATATCAGAAATAAATAAAATAAATAAATACTATAAATTAATATAATAAGTAAATATAACAAATAAATACAATAAATAAATATTATAATATAATATAATAGTTAAATATAATAAATAAACATGATAAATAAATGTAATAAATAAATATAACAAATATATAAAACGGCTAAATAGAACAATAACAAAACCAAGGAAACAAACAAACATAATAAAAAAAAGAATAAAAACAATAAATGCAATAAAAAATGGAAATAAAAAAATGAGCATGATAAAAAAATAAATAAAAAAATAGAAAAATGCCTTAAATAACTATGTTAATATACAAATATGTAAAAAAAGTGTAAAATAAATACATTAAATGAATAAGTATAATAAAACAAAATAATAAATAATATGATAAGTTAATTTAACAAATCAATATGATAAATAGATAAATTAGTATATTTATATAACAAATATATATGATATGTAAATCGCGAGGTTAGAATTATTTTGTTCTTTCTCCAAGTTTAAAGGTTGGAAGAAAATTTTTGATTTTTTCTAAAAGTAAAAATTGTTTAAAGTTTTAGCTTTTATATTTAAAGAAATACTAACTTATGCTTTAAATAATTTATGTTTAAGCAAATTATTTAGAAAAAATTTTGTAAAATAATGCGTATTTTAAAAGTTATTATTACTAACTAAAATTAATAACTCATTTTCTCCCAACTTTTAAAATTGGAGATATAACAAAATAATTCTAACCTCGCGAAATGTAATAAATAAATCAGTTGATACAATATTATCAATATATTATTATGAACTTGAAAAACTGATTATGAAAAGCATTAAAAGTTTTCGAATCATGGAAAATTTAATTTAAAAAATTAATTATATATATATATATATATATATATATATATATATATATATATATATATATATGATAGAAAATACAAATGTATGACACAGACTAATGCTTGAGAAAATATATATAATTTTTAAAAGTACACAGGGTAATTGTTCAGCTTTAATAATACGTATAAAAACGTACATTTTGACGCAAACTTTTGAATTCATTTTTATAACCGAATTTCAGAGTAATTTAAAAGTCATACAAGTCAATGGCAACATTTTTTAACCATGCAACTCAATCTTAAATGCTTGACACACCATCAGTACTTGAGCAGTGTCACAAAATATAGTTGGTCTCAATTATTTGAAAAATCCTTGCTGAAAGATTACTCATTTGTTCATTCATTAAGCTAAAAACTGACACCAACTTTTAAGGTAATCCTACTTAAGATTACAAAGACAAATATTCTAAACAAAATAAGTAAAAAAAATGAATAAAATGGCAGTGTAATTAAAAATGATAATCAACAATAATACTTCTCAGCCCACGTTGTTCGAAAAAATTCTTTTTCTATTAGCAATTGTCGTATGGCTTTAATTTACCTTGCCTAATTTATTATGGCTTAACAGCATTATAGTACGCTACTAACTATTTTGATTTTAGTGCAAAAAAAAAAAATGACTTAATATGGCATAAGCATCTATTCTTGGAAAGACAGAAATGTAACAACAAAACAAAATAACGAAAAAAAAAGAAAAATAAATACAAAAAGGCAAAAGTAATATTACTATTTTCAACTCTAAAACTAAGGAACTTTTAAAAGTATCAAAAGCATATCGGATATATTATCAAAAGCGTATCAGATCAGAAATTGATAGCATCTATTGTTCTTCACAACCTTAATACATTTATGGGGAATAAACTTAATAAATTTATCAATTGGTTGAAAAGATAAATCATGAGTTTTCTGTATGGTAGATAAGTAAATATAATAAATAAAGATAAATACACATAAAAAACAAATATAATAAATATACATAATAATTAAACATAATAAACAAATATAGCAAATAAATGCAATAGATAACTATAATAAATTATTATAATAAATAAATATAGTAATAAAGTATGATAAATGAATATAACGTCTAAATAAAACAATGACCAAATAAAGAAAATAAACAAATAAATATTTAATCAAATAAGTATAGTAAAACAACATAATAAAAAATATGATAAGTCAATTTAACAAATTAATATAATAGATACAATAATATATAAATATAACAAATAAATATGATACATAAATATGATAAACAAATCAATTGCTAAAATATTGGCAATATTTATTGGCAATAATATTTATTACATTGTTTTTATGAAGTTAAAAAACTGACTGGTGGAACTTGTTAAAAGTTTTCAAATCATAGAAAATGTAATTTAAAAAATCTAATTATATATATATATATATATATTGATAAAATTCAATGGCAACATTTTTAACCACATAAAAAAACGATGAGGTAGGTTTTAAGCTTCCTTGTTTGTGTCAAAGTGTGGAAGCGGTCGTATTTTCTAACATTGAAGTCGTTTTTGATTCACAACTCAATCTTTATTACCAGGTAAACGATCAGTGCTTGAGCAGTCTCACAAAATAGTTTTAATTTAGTTTTTTAGTTAGTTTAAGTTATTTGAGGAGTCCTTTGAGAAAGGTTACTCATTTGTTCATTCATTGAGCTAAAAACTGACATCAACTTTTGAGGTAATCCTACTTAAGATTACAAAGAAAAATATTCTAAACATAATAAGTAAAAAAAAATGAATAAAATGGCAGTGTAATTAAAAATGATAATCAACAAAAACTCTTCTTAGCCCACGTTATTTAAAAAGTTCTATTTTCTATTATTAAGTTTCATATGGCTTTAACTTACTTTACATAATTTATTATAACTAAAAAATGGGCCTGAAGAAATTAGGGATCGCAATATTATTTAGTATTGAATCAGTCGGTGGGATATCACTTGGATTGAATCAGTCGGAGGGACATCACTTAGATTAGTCAAAATGATATTTTGATCGGAATGTATTTATTGAGGTTTTTAAATTAAGCTTCAGCATTACTCAACCAACCAGACAATGGTGCTTTATCATCAGAGTTTCCATAAATCCTCAGCATTTAGGCTAGAAAATTTTGTTGGTCATTGCATTACAGTTATTATATTTACATCAAACCATAGTTTAATGAGTTTTGATGTGTGTTTGGGGTCATTTGCCTGTTGGAACGTCTTCTGTAGAGGCATATTTATCTGCAAAAGGCGATATTTGATTCTCCTGAATTGAAATATATATGTATTTTTCCATTATACTTACTGTAAGATAGAGTGGTCCCAGTTCTAAAAATCCTGAAAAGTACCCTCAAAATATTAAGTGTTTGTCACCCCTTTGTCAAAATTGATTCAAGTAGCTAATAAAGCTTATCTAATTAGTCCGTTGTTATTAAGTACTTGTTTTAAATTTCAATGAAAAGTGGTTCACATCTGGATTTTTTCAACTTCTAATTAAAGTGAGTTATAAATTACAAAAACACATGTGAAATCAATGTTTTAAAAAATTACTGTCATATTTTTGAAAGGTGTGTTGTATGCAGAAGCATTTTCGGATTTCCTTTATATAATATCTGCAACGATTTTTTGAGGTAATAATACGAAATTTATTTCGTTCTACAACACTCAAAAATACACAGATATTTACAGTGACAACAATAAGATTGTAACAGTTTGGCAATTAACGTTTTTTATTATTTCTATATTGTGTAATTGAATATATATCTTGTTCAACTCTCAATTTTTGTTTTTCTTTTAAAAACTTTTGTTAAAATACAAATGACTAATTATGTTTTCAGTATAAAATTCTGCTAACAAACCAATTTATATTTAATTCAATAAATGAAAATTTGGGGTAATACTAGGTACAAACAAAACATTTTTATTACCTGATTGTCACAAATTATATTACGTATTTTAAACATCTAAAAAACAATAAATTTTAATGAATGTTTTTAAATTGATTTATTTGTCATAATTCATATTATGTTCATATCATTTCATGGTAAAGGTTATTCAGTTTTTTTTAGCACTAAATCTTGTTTTAGTCAACTAATTTTAGACTAAAAAGTTAACTCCCAACCCTAGTAAAAATAAACATGTTAAATAAATAAATATAATAAAACAACATAATAAAGTAAATATAACAAATCAATGTAACAAATTAGTATGATAAATAGATAAAATAATAAATAAATATAACAAATAAATATGATATGTAAATATAATAGAAAAATCAGCTGATAAAGTATTGGCAACATTTATTGGCAATAATATTTATTATGAATATATTTTTAATGAATTTGAAAAACTGATAGATGGAAAGTAATTGATAGAAAATACAAATGTATGACACAGACTAATACTTGAGAAAACATATACAATTTTTAAAAGTACACAGGCTAATTGTTCAGCTTTAATAACACGTACAAAAACGAACATTTTGACGCAAACTTTTGAATTCATTTTTATAATCGAATTTCAGAGTAATTTAAAAGTCATAACAATTCAATGGCAAGATTTTTTAACCACACAACTCAATCTTTAATGCTTGACACACCATCAGTACTTGAGCAGTGTCACAAAATATAGTTGGTCTCAATTATTTGAAAAATCCTTGCTGAAAGATTACTCATTTGCTCATTAATTGAGTTAAAAACTTGCATCAACATTTGAGGTAATCCTACTTAAGATTACAAAGACAAATATTCTAAACAAAATAAGTAAAAAAAAATGAATAAAATGGCAGTGTAATTAAAAATGATAATCAACAATAATACTTCTCAGCCCACGTTCGAAAAAAAAATTTTTCTATTATTACGTTTCGTATGGCTTTAATTTACCTTACCTAATTTGTTATGGCTTAACTAATGGGCCTGAAGGAATTACGAGTCGCAATATCATTTAGTCACTTTATTCTGAATCAATCGGAGGAATGCCACTTGGATTAATCGAAGTGGTATCTTAATCAGAGTCTATTTATTGAAGATTCTAAATTTAAAAACCGGAAATTTTCACAAAGAAACCTTTGATTTAAAAAACCTGGATTTTGAATAAAAATTGATTATGTGGGTGAATTTGAAAATGCAGAACAAAATTCACGAGGCAAAGCATTGATGCTTTTAGAAACCATCATCGATCTCTTTTTCAATGACGAACCAGGAGAAAACCTTGTTAAAGAAGCAATGGCTCGACAGATTTAAAAAAAAAATTTTTTTTTTAATAAGTTTAGCAAAACTAAGATATGCGCTCTCCACCAAAACACGTTTTAAAACTAATAAAAGCATTGTAGTACGCTACCAATCAATACGATTTTAGTATAAAAAAGACTTAATATGGCATAAGCATCTATTCTTGGCAAGACAGAAATGTAACAACAAAACAAAAAAACCAAAAAAAAAGAAAAAAAAATACAAAAAGGAAAAAATAATGTTAATATTTTCAATTCTAAAACTAAAGGAACTTTTAAAAGCATCAAAAGCATATCAGATATATTATCAAAAGCATATCAGATTAGTAATTGATAGCATCTATAGTTCTTCACAACCTAGTACATCTACGGGGAATAGACTTAATAAATTTATCAATTAGTTGAAAAGATAAATCATGAGTTTTCTGTATGATAGATAAGTAAATATAATAAATAAAGATAAATACACATAAAAAATAAATATAATAAATATACATAATAATTAAACATAATAAACAAATATAGCAAATAAATCCAATAGATAACTATAATAAATAATTATATTAATGAAATGTAATAATAAAGTATGATAAATAAATATAACGGTTAAATAAAACAATGACTAAATCAAGAAAATAATCAAATACACATAAAAAAAATATATAAACAACAAATTTGACAAATAAAGTGAAGAAACAAAAAATTGTAATAAATAAATGAATAAGCATTAAAATTGATAAATAGGTTACATAAATATGTTAAATAAATATCTGTAAAACGAATGTAATAATAATCATATTTTTAATAGTGTTAATAATATTTATAATCTTTTTTATAATCATAACATGTGTAAAATGATAATCATATTTAATCAAATAAGTATAATAAAACAACATAATAAAAAATATGATAAGTCAATTTAACTAATTAATATGATAAATAAATACAATAATATATAAATATAACAAATAAATATGATATATAGATATAAAAAATAGATCAGTTGATAAAATATTGGCAATATTTATTGGCAATAATATTTATTACATTATTTTTATGAAGTTGAAAAACTGACTGGTGGAAAGTATTAAAAGTTTTCAAATCATGGAAAATTTAAAATATGTATATATATATACAGTGGTGGCCAAAAGTCTTGGAACAACATATTTTATGTTATGATAAATTTTTATACTAAAAAGAATAAACGATAACAGTAAAATAAATAAAAAAATAAATAAGTTGTAGGTATTTTTTTAAACAACATTCTCTTTAAAAATATACCTCAAACCGTCAAAATTTATACTTTAGATCAAAAATAAATTTTTTTGGTCGTTAAATGTTTTGTTCCAAGACTTTTGGCCACCGCTGTATAGTAAATAGAAAATGTACGACACAAACTAATACTTGAGAATGTATAAATCATTTTTAAAAGTACACAAGATAATTGTTCAGCTTTAATATCACATAAAAACTTTGAGGCGAATTTTTTGAGTTCTTTTGAGTTTTTCTAATTGAACTTGAGAGTAATTTAAAACTTGATAAAATTCAAAAGCAACATTTTTAACCACATAAAAAAACGATGAGGTTGGTTTTAAGCTTCCTTGTTTCTGTCAAAGTATGGAAGTGGTCGCATTTTCTAACATTGAAGTCGTTTTTGATTCATAACTCAATCTTAAATACCGGGCAAACGATCTTAATACTTGAGCAGTCTCACAAAATAGTTTTAATTTAGTTTTTTAGTTAGTTTAAGTTATTTGAGGAGTCCTTTGAGAAAGGTTACTCATTTGTTCATTCATTGAGCTAAAAACTGACATTAACTTTTAAGGTAATCCTACTTAAGATTACAAAGACAAATATTCTAAACAAAATAAGTAAAAAAAAAAATGAATAAAATGGCAGTGTAACTAAAAATAATAATCAACAAAAGTTCTTCTTAGCCCACGTTATTTGAAAAGTTCTATTTTCTATTATTAAGTTTCATATGGCTTTAACTTAGTTTACATAATTTATTATAACTAAAAAATGGGCCTGGGAAGGAATTACGGATCGCAATTCTATTTAGTATTGAATCAGTCGGTGGGATATCACTTGGATTGAATCAGTCGGGGGGACATCACTTGGATTAATCAAAATGATATTTTAATCGGAATGTATTTAATGAAGTTTTTAAATTAAGTTTCAGCATTACTCAACCAACCAGACAATGGTGCTCAACCAACCAGACAATGGTGCTTTATCATCAAGGAGTTTCCATAAATCCTCAGCATTTAAGTTATAAAATTTTGTTGGTCATTGTATTACAGTTATTATATTTACATCAAACCATATTTTAATGAGTTTTGATGTGTTTTTGGGGTCATTTGCTTGTTGAAACGTCTACTGTAGAGGCATACTTTTATCTGAAAAAGGCGGTATTTGATTCTCCTGAATTGAAATCCTGAAAAGCACCCTCAAAAATATTAAGTGTTTGCCGCCTCTTTGTCTCAGTTTGGTTGGTATGCATTTGTTTTAATCGCCTGACAACCAAAAGTTTGATAATCATTGAAAAAAACTTCTCATACTTTGCTTAATCCCTGAATCTTCCGAACTTCCGAACCTTCCAGGCTTACTATCTGAATCTTCCGGGGTGTGTTTTCGAGTCATCCGAACATAATATTCGCCTTCACTGATTTACCGTCTGATCTCTATGACAATTTGCGAAATCCAAACGTGATTTACGGTTATTTACTGCTATGTATGGTTTTTTACTGTATGATTCCAATACTATCCTGCATCATCCAAACGCTGCCATAGAGTACTTAGCACTTACAAATGAGTTCTTTTTTATCTGCCTAATAAGTTTATGATCAATATGAGGAGTACTTTTCTTCGTCGTCCACTTGAATGGTCAGCTTCAACACTTCCTTTGGTTTTATATTTATTAACTTATAAATATTATATAAGTTAATAAATATAATTATAGCTGAAAGAATCCCACGCATAAAACATAAATATATATAAATATATTTATATTTTATGCGTGCGATTCTTTCAGCTATAATTTTACTGTAAGTTTCTACCAAATAACATTTTAAGTGTTGTATGTAACATAAAGGACTAATTATAAAGCAATTTCGCTTTCCTAAGTGAAAACTCTGATTCGAACTGAACAGTTTCTGATAAAATTGCTGCTTTACAGGTTAACGATGTTGAAATAAATATTCCGTTTGTTTTGAAATGTTTTTATTTTTATACTGTTTTGTATTCATACAAAAAAACAGTTAAAAGAGAGTCGTTAAAAAGAAAAATAAAACAAGAATATAATCCACATTTATTTAACAAATAGAATATACAGTGGTGGCCAAAAGTCTTGGAACAACATATTTTATGTTATGATAAATTTTTATACTAAAAATAATAAACGATAACAGTAAAATAAATAAAAAAATAAATAAGTCGTAAGTATTTTTTTAAACAACATTCTCTTTAAAAATATACCTCAAACCTTTTCCTCAAAAAGTAAGTAAATATAAGTAAATAAATATAAATACATTTATTTATTTATATTTATTTACTTTTTGAGGAAAAATATTTTGCGTAAAAGAAGTTTTAGATTAAGAAAAATTGTTTTAAGAAAAAAAATCTTTTTCTTTACATTGTTTTCGGACGTGATCAAGGATTCTCTGTCGAGAAAATATTTGTCTCATTTATTCGTAAATTCGCGTTCCAGATATTGAGATGAACTGGGAACGGGAGGCACATTCATTTTAAAACGTGATATAATTTAAAATGATCCGATACGTTTCAATATGATTTCGATAAAATAACGTTTGCGTTTTGATATTATCGATATCATTTCTGTATCGTATCGTTATTAGCGATAAATATCGATTTTCTTTACGTTAAAAATGTATAACGATGTAATACGATAAATATATTCAATATTTTACGATATTGTGTTTTAGATATAACTAAATGTTAAGTTAAAAAAAATTATTTTTACTTATTTTGCAATATATTTTGTTAATCTACTTATCAAGATATTAATAAAAATTAAAAATCGATTTAAAACGCCATTTTTAAGATTAAGTTGTTAAGAACGGCTTAGCCGGTTAGGAGGACAATTAAACTGTTTATTTTTTAAATAAAAACAAAAGCACTCAAAAACATATTCATTTTTTAAAGAAGAAGAAATATTTTTTTTGAGCTTGTTTTGTTTTTTTTTTCTTTAAATAATTATAAAAATTGTGGTTGATTCAATTAAAATTCAGGCAAGAACACTTTTTTAATTAGTAATAAATACTTATTATGAAATTAAAATTTTGTCTAGTGGAAATGTTGCCGTTAATTGTTGTGAATGGAAACTCTCGGCTTCAACAAGCTTTAATTCTGTTTCTGCCGAAATTTCTGTTCTAACCACTTACCGTAATGAATCGAAACCTTTATCAGGAGGTTTTTTTTTTTAAGTTTAGAAAACTTGTTTTGTACTGTGGGATCACGATGATTTATTGTGGGATCATGATGGTTTCCTAACTATATTGGTGCTTTAATCATTTGAGATTAAAGCAAATTTCAATTACAGCAATTGTAGTAATTTTAATTGAAGTCAGGTGATAAGATTCAAGTAGCTGTTCCCAAATTATTCTTTAAGTGAACTTCAAATAACTTTTTCACAGGTTCTTCTTTTTATTATATCACGTTGCAAACTGATCGTGTATATGTAAGTCAGTACAAATCTAATTTTATTACTTCAAATATTTATTTATTAAAATTCTGTCCTCGCAGCAAGTTTAAACTTACACTGATTGGGAGTTAATAAATTTGCCTTTACCCTTTAAAGGACGCAGGGCTATTTTACTTGGCCAGAGGGGTTTACTTTTGTATCGAACTGTATATAACACGCACACAGAGTAAAAATCAAAAGTAAAAACAATTTTAATTTATTTATCATTATAATTTATAATATTTTGTAACTCAAGTTTCTTGAAATTTGTCCTGATCATCTAGATCTTAATAAAGCATCCAGGGTTTAAAGCTGATGATGTTGAAATCGCTGTTCGTTTGAACGCTAAATTAGCATTAACATCATAAACTTTTACATTTTTTACTATTTTTAAAACAATTTTGATTTTCAAGTTTTTGATCCCTTGGGAGTTTACCGTTGTCAATTAAGGATTTTTTTAACAGAAATTCGTTACAATCAGGATCGTCTCCGGGATGAGAAACAATGGTATTTTTCATATAACGACATGACTCGTTTTCCATGTAAAAACCTTTTGCGCTGCGTGCTGTAATTCCTAAAAAGCCAGTTTATTTCGGTTCAATAAAAAGTTGCTTACCAAACTTTTTGTCAAAATACGTTGTTAAAAAACGAAAAACCTCAACAAATTTATTATCGTTAACAAAGTTTTATCGCTAATTTTTTTTTGCAAAGAAAAAGAGTAACATTACCTGCTAGAAATACAATTTCTCCAACATACGCGTCATCGATTCGCCATACTTTATCCAAATCAAAAAATGGAATCATTTTGCGAATGGTGGAGTTTGACAGGAAAAACCCTGCACCGGAGCAGTACGGGGAGTAGAAGTCGCTTTCATGCTCTTCTTTTGGTACCTTGTATCGACCGGTTCTTCTGACGCGAGCCTTATCGATTTTATTTCCGAAGTAGCCGTCTCCTTCAATGTTGCTTTTGACAAACTCTATAACGTTATCCATGTTCATAAAAGTATCGTCGTCTCCTTTTAAAACAGCTTTAAAGTTGATGTTGTGCTTGGCCCAAATTAGTCCAATGATGACTTTTTTAGTCAACAAGTAAAAATCTTCAAACACGTCAATATAAACAATATCTTTCTGCATTTTTGCTTCTTCCGCTATTTCCATCATGGGCTTTGCGTCGGGTACCCTTCCTACAACAAAAACTATCTTATACTTTTCAACGGCATTCCAGTTGGAAGAGTTCCCCCATGACTGTCGGATTCTGTCTCTTCGATTTCGATGCTTAACATAAGAAGAGATTATAATCACAGTTGTATAGATTGTAGCATCTTTTTCAACAGAATCAAATATAATATGCGAAAGTGCGTCTCTTTCTTTAGCAAGGTTCTCTTTTGGGATAATTCTTAAGGGGGTTGTGCTTGAAGGGGTTGTACGTGAGGGGGTTTTGCTTGGTAGGGTTGTGGTTGGGATGGTTGTTGATTTTAGATGCTGAAGCTCTGCATTAGTTGTAAAAGACGTGGCATTTTGTCCTGCTGTTGGATTGATCTCAAGAGCAATTCTCTTTGAAAGAGCAATCAACTCAGAATACTTTGCAAACTCCGACTTAAGTTGTATTAATTCAGTTATTGTAAATAAAATGCCCAAAATCATTGAACCCAGAATCAGGTATTTGACTATTCCAGCTCCATTGAACGAGTAGATCTTAATCCTATTCATCTTTGAAATCTTAGAAATAAGACAAGAAATAAAATAGAAACTTAAAATTGATAAAATGTTTTGTTTTTTTTCAAAGTTTTTTTGTCGTAAAAATTTTAAATGAAGTTAATTTTTTTGCACGGTCAAAAATTTGATTTCAAAAAAACTTAATTTCTCTTTGTACAATCTAAGTCAAAATAAGTTATGAAGTTAAAAATAACTTAATGTATTAACTTTAATCATATTAACATAACAATTGTTTAAACAATTCATACTTTTCTTTATTCATTTAATTCCTTTAAAAACATTTAAAATCTTTTAATATGTTAAAATTGAAAAAAATTTTCACCAATTATTTTATAATTAAGAATTTAAGAATCTTGAATGCTTAATGCTATCGGCTAAACTTCATAAAAAGAGCTTCACATGTGCCATTAGTTTGCAGTCAATAAATTGTTAAATAGACTTTTCCAAAATAAAATTTACTCAAATTTTTATTTAAAATGATGGAATTTATCATAATCATTCTTTTGATATTTCTTACAACAAAAATTTTTTTTTATAAAATCATGCAGTTATAAAAAAGAAAAAAATCAATTAAACTCTTTGATTAACAATATTTCGTAATATCAAATTGACAAACCAAATCGTTTTAGATTAGATTTCGCCATCTTTTACAAGTGTCTTATTCAAGATTATTATCTTATTCAAGATAATAATCTTGAATAAGACACTTGTAAAAGATGTTTTTAATGATTATTTGATGTTATTGATGTTGCGTTCTTTAATTATTGCACCCAAGTTGCACGTAAGTTGCACGTAAGTTGCACGTAAGTTGCACTTAAGTTGCACGTAAGTTGCACAAAAGTTAGCGAGTATCCCAAACATATAAAAAAATAGACAAAGTTATGACCAAATTGAAAGTTAGTGTCAAAAAATGTGTCTTAATGATTCTGTTACTATTCTATATACTGTTATGTAGTAATGTAATGTATTATAAAAACAAAATAAAAATAAAAGCTATCTAATTTTTGCTGTTGCAATAGTTTTTATTTTTTTATTTTTTGTCACCGGTAATCATGAGCTAGTTTTCTAGATAATTTAATCATTGCAAAATACATACATACATACATACATACATACATACATACATACATACATACATACATACATACATACATACATACATACATACATACATACATACATACATACATACATACATACATACATACATACATACATACATACATACATACATACATACATACATACATACATACATACATACATACATACATACATACATACATACATACATACATACATACATACATACATACATACATACATACATACATGCATACATACATACATACATACATACATACATACATACATACATACATACATACATACATACATACATACATACATACATACATACATACATACATACATACATACATACATACATACATACATGCATACATACATACACACACATGTAAAAATGCATAAATCACACATGTGTACATGCATATAAGCATGCATGGATAAAAGCATGCATGTATGC
Source organism: Hydra viridissima (assembly GCF_058129835.1). Classification (NCBI taxonomy): domain Eukaryota; kingdom Metazoa; phylum Cnidaria; class Hydrozoa; order Anthoathecata; family Hydridae; genus Hydra; species Hydra viridissima. The sequence goes on from NW_028324303.1 coordinate 20,495,747, forward strand.
ATGCATGCATGCATGCATGTATTCATGTATACTTGCATATATATATATATATATATATATATATATATATAGTATTGTAGAAATTATGCTAGTATTTCCAGTAAGAGTGCTCAATACAGCGTAGAATAAGTAGAGCGAATATATTATTATTATTATTATTATTATTATTATTATTATTATTATTATTATTATTATTATTATTATTATTATTATTATTATTATTACTATTATTATTATTATTATTACTATTATTATTATTATTATTATTATTATTATTATTATTATTATTATTATTATTAATATTATTATTAATATTATTAATATTATTAGTATTATTATTATTATTATTATTATTATTATTATTATTACTATTATTATTATTATTATTATTATTATTATTATTATTATTATTATTATTATTATTATTATTATTATTATTATTATTATTATTATTATTATTATTATTATTAATATTATTAGTATTATTATTAATAATAATAATAATAATAATAATAATGATAATAATAATAATAATAATAATAATGATAATAATAATAATAATAATAATAATGATAATAATAATAATAATAATAATAATAATAATAATAATAATGATAATAATAATAATAATAATAATAATAATAATAATAATAATAATAATAATAATAATAATAATGTATGTATGTATAGATAGATAGATAAATAGATGGATAGATAAATAGATATATTTCATTCTGTTTCATTTGAGACAAAGAAAAAGTCACTGTGTAAAGAATGTGTAGCCTAAGAGTATGTTACTTACTCCAGGCCATAAATATGTTTATAAAATGATCCTTTAGTGAAAATACTTTTACCTCTGTCAGTTAACATCCTTTACGTCATACACCATACGTCATTTAATATACTTTTAACGTCGTCACACATAAAGCTCCGGCTGATATCAAATTTTGTAAAAGCTATACCTAAATATTATGGCATTGAATATTTGACTAAAAAAGATATTCCCCAAACTCAGCGAGGCAAAAATGAAAGGGAAATATTTAAAGGTCCACAAATACCAGGAACTGATAAAGGATAAAAGCTTTGATAAAACCGGAGTGATTAGGAAAAACTTTCCTGGAAATGCTTTATGAATGTGGTCCAAAATTTTCTAATTTTCTAAGACTTAATGAACTTATAATGTCATATAAAGCTTTGGAGTGTATTATGTCTTTAAAAATACATATGCTGGACTCTCATCTTGATTTTTTTCTAGAAAACTTAGATGGTATGAGTGACAAACAAGGCTAGATGTTCAATCAGGAAGTATCTTTAAATGGAGAACTGCTATCAAGGGAAATGGAGTCCAGGACTGCTAGCAGAATATCGTTGGAGACTTAGAAGGGACCAATCAAAATTCAAGTATTCACAAAAAATCATAAGAATTGTGCATTTGGAAACAATTTCTATAAGTGCAGCTGATTTTTGTAGTTTTTACGAAAACATTTTTTCAGGTCAAAAGGTAATGAGCCCAAGTTTTACAATTTGGTGGCTCAACATTTAACATAATGTTTTCATGAGACAAAAAAAGTTAAATTTTTGTTAACCAAATTTTTGTTAAATTTTTGTTATTATTCCAAACGATTGCAAGAAGTAAATTTTCTATTTAGTAAGCAAGATTGCAAGAAGTAAGTTTTCTATTTAGTAAGAAAAGCTATATCATAAAGTACTTACAAATACAATAACAAATAAATAAACAAATCAGAATTAACTTAATATAAAATCAGCAACATTTTGATTATTAAAAGCTGATTAATTGAAAGTATTGCAACATTAAAATCATGGGAAATGTAATGCAATTTGAAAAAATGTAATTAAAAAAATATAATAATAAACAAATATATATAAAATATAATAAACAAATATATATATCAGATTTGAAAGTATTAATGTGTGACACAGAGAAGTAATTGAGAAAAATATATAACCTTTTTAAAAGTACACAGGCTAAATTATTTTTAACACAGTCTAAACATTCAGCTTCAATAATATGTAGAAAAACATTTTTTTCGCGAATTTTTTAAATTTTCTAATCAGCATTCAGAACTATTTAAAACTTACTAAAACTGAAACATTTTTAACCAAACAAATAGAAGACTGGTGCTTACTTGTTTGTGTCAAAGTATGGAAGCAGTCATATTTTCTAACACAAAAGTCGTTTTTGATTCACAAGCATATCCTTCATATCAGACGCACCATCATTACTTGAGTAGTTAGCATATTAGTAATAAACTGTCTGACGAACTATGACTGTGATACCCAATGACGCACTGTCTAACGCACCATTTGACATATTATTCGACAGATCATCTCAAACACCTATGAGTTCAACAACTCAAATGTTGATGGCAGTAATCATCCTTGCGACGTTGAAAATTTATAAGAGGAAAAGTTGACTCGAGGACATCGAAAAGTAAGAATGAGTTTGAAAAAAAAAATTTTTTTTCAACGTTTTTACGAAAAATTTGATGACTCATTCGTTCGTTGGCTCTAAAAGGTTAAATTGATTCCGAAGATAATCCTACTTAAGATTGTAAAACGAAATATACTAATATTTCCTACTTACGGTTGTGAAACGAAATATTCTAATAATATAAATAAATAAATAAAAAAATTGGAAAAAAATGGCAGTGTAATTGATAACGAACCTCAACAATAAGTTTTTTTTGGTCACATTATTCAAAAAAAAAAAAAAACTTTTTCTCTGATTGAGTTTTTTTTTGTATGACTCATATTTACATCATCTAATTTAAGATTACTAATCTCATGGACATTAATCCCGGATCGCATTCTAAATCAATCAGTGTTTCACTCTGATTCAGTAATCTGACAGAATACATTTGTACAAAGAGGCCACAAGTTTAAAAGTTTTTGTAAAAAATCCGGGCGAATTTGAAAATACAGGACAAAATTCACGAAGCGAAACAATGATACCTTTCAGAAACCGTCCTCGATCGCTTTTTTAAAGACGCATCAGGATTTTATCTTGTGAAGGGAGTCCAGTGAAAAAAAATTATTTGTATTATTGTTATTTATTTACATATAACGGGAAAAACCTTTCTACATAAAACAAGTTTTACATTAAGAATACAGAAAAAAAAAAGATTTTTTTTTTTTCTGTTTAAAATTTTTTTGGGGGGAATGAAGGCTTCCAGAAACTATTTGTGGTGTCTCATTTGCTTGTTAATAAGCATGCGATTAAATAATCTTTTTTCTTATGCTGAAGCATTTTTTACCCGAAAAAAGCGACCAAAACTTTAGGCCGAAAAAATTCTACCGCGATTAAGGGTCGCGGTAGCTTTTTTTTCGGCCTAAACTTGTTGTATTTTTCTGGATTTTTTGTGTGTGCTTTATCAAAAATTTTTTAAAAAAATTTCAAAGTTACTATTTTTATTAAGCATCGGCGTTTGGTTTTTCCAACAATAACTAATTAACAAATAATTAACGAATAATTAACGAATACAGTACAAACTTCTATATATTTGTCTTTTGATATAAATTGAATTTTCTGAAGTTTATTAAAATATAATTTTTTTATACCAGTTACGTTTTTGGCATGAAAAAATTACAATCATATATGAATTTGTTTTCATAAATAAATTTGTTATATTGGAAAACTAAGTTTACCGGATTAACTGAATTGCATTTTATTGCGAAAAATTGAATTGTTGAAACATAATAATAGGTAGACGAGATATCACAAATTATTTTATGGAATTTTTTAATTTTGTCTGCCTTGATACAAAGTTATTGAAAATTCGAATAATTTTGAATAAAATTGAAATGACGTTTGAAAAAATTAACGGAACAAAAACACTAACCTCAATTATGAATGGACCACTGGGACCTAAAAAACCACACACTTTTTTCTTAAAAGCACTTTTAATTGGTACATGTGTGTTTGTATAAGGAAATTGTGTTACAATGCAGCTGTTCTACTCCCCAATCAGTGGGGGCGCTTGAAATGGAATTCGACAAGGAAAATAAACCTGATTGGCCACCAAAACCCACTGCCAATGAGAGGAAAAAACAACATTTTTAAATGATTACTCAAACGACAAAAAATATTAAAATAGTTTGCGTTTGTACTAATCATTTTTATCTAAAAATAATCACAAGCTTTTGATATGTATGGTTGTTATGATGTCATAGGATCGATAAGATAAAAAGTTGCATTGTAGTATGATATTAGGATAATGAAGGATTGGGAGTTATATAAAACGTCCAAAGCTCTTTTGTTTTTTTTTGAGCAAATACAAATACTATGCAAGACTCAATTTTTTATATAAAATATATTAGCCGCTTTACGTTCAGCTTTATGATGTAGACGGGCAGTGCAAACTTGCAGACCTTTGCACTCTTTTCTGAATGTTCAAAAACTTCATTGTTATCACGAATGGTCATAGTGTTAACCTAGCAGACCCGAGAGCGCTACCTGAGGGGTGATAATATACATATTCCAGGATCCTTTGATGAGAATTTTGAAATCTTTTATTTTCGTCCACGGAAAAAAAATTGATTTTTTTTTCCCCTGTTTAGTACAGTTTTAACAACTTCATGTGTCACCTAAAAGTGGCTCTTAAATCTTAATCACTCAATCAGACTTGTTTTTGTTTTGTTGTAAAAAAGTGCAGTTTGCAAAAGAATAAAAGAACTTGCATTTCATTTGTTCATATTGATGTATTTTTTTTTATGGTATCAGATACCAACAAATTTATAACATTAAATTATAGCTTTTTATGAGTATGACTTAATTCATACTCATAAACATAAGACCCACAGATAAATATATAGAATCATTATATTTATTTAAATATATGATTGATTCTAATACTTTCACTCTAATTTTTTTTAAATTTGTTATATACTTTTTATGACTTAATTAATGTTAAGGAACAGAAGCATAATTTTAATTACTTATATAAAAATAAGCCAAAAATACAGGTTAAAAACATACATTTTTAGAGTTTTTGTTGCTTAAGAAAAAATGGATCAAAATATTTTATATCTGTGATGTATTTTGAGTTACTATGGCTTAATCTATCCATAGTACCAATATAACTTTTTTAAGGTTTCAAACGCTTGTATCAGGTGATCCTTGAATGTGTATAATCACCCCAAATAGGTGGCGGCTAGGGTCAGCTAGTTTATCACTATGACCATCCGTGATTTCAGCTCGTGAACGTCACATTTAATGTTAAATATGCAGTAAGTGGTTTATTTATACATTTTTAAATATATATAATATTTAATTTGTCGAGGTTTTTAACTCAGATTGTTATAAACTCGTCAACATCATAATTTAGATATATGAAAGATATTGTTGCAATTTGTAATTTTTTCATTTCGTAGATTTTCAAAGAAACTTCTCAGTGAAAATTTCATAGTTCCACACAAAATTTTTATACGCAAAAAAAAAAAAAAAAAAAATACATAAAATAATTTTTACCTTATTATTATTAGTATTTTTATTTGTTTAGGTTTTTAAAAAATAAAGAATTTGCAAGGAGTAAAAAAGCAAACACGAAAAATTTTGATTGTAAATTTATTTCGTACAACACAAGTTACAAATATTTCAAAAAAAAAAATTTCTATTATTTCATTAAAAGCAAATCTGTCAAATTTTTTTTAAAAATATATTTCTTTATTACTAGTTTTAAATGTGTGCAACGTTTTGTACAAAAAATTCCAAGTTTATTTTTCCTAAAATTTTCAAACCTTCGAAACATCACTCCACATCACAAAACAATCCATGCTTCTTGAGTATATGACAATTGAAAATCAAAAAATGACAATTGAAAATCAAAAAATGACAATTGAAAATCAAAAAATGACAATTGAAAATCAAAAAATGACAATTGAAAATCAAAAAAGGTTTTTGCTTAATATAATTCTATTTCTGACAATCGAAACCAATAGTGAAGGGATAGTTGCTTTGCTACTCTTGGAAATGCGGGAGCTAAGGCCTAACAAATATAATTTTTATGGTCATTTTTATAAACCCATTCCACTTAAAATTTTTAATAGCTATATGTAACTATGGGAATTTCAGTGAGTATTTTGCGTAACCAATCAAAACACTTGGAATATTGATGCGAACATTGTTTTTATTGCGACAATTTAGAATATATTTTGATTAAAAATATTATCATGCCTAACATGAATAACAATTATCTTTTCAATCATTTTAAAGCATAAATCTTTAATAAAGATACTTTTGAATATATCAATTATCATGGCTATTAACTGCATATTTGTAGTTTCCCCGGTGCTTAAAATAAACTGGGAGCTTAAAACACAGTGTGATTTGTGATTACATGTAAGTTCAATTAACGCATAAGTAAATAATTAAATAATTACATTAACAGCGCTACTAAAAATACAAATTGCTGTATTTTAAGTAATATTTTTAATGTAACTGCAGTTTTCCTTGTTTTAAATCATATTCTGGCCATCAAATTTATCTGGCCATCAAATTTATCAGGTTGTCCAGGTTCAATGTAGGCATGTTCGAACATCAACCGTCCTATCTCCTCCATTCTCAGTTACTATTTTCATTCTCCTCCTGTTTACAAGTTGTGCGCATGTGCTACCAAAATGAGAAATTCGATAATTTTTTAATCAAAGAGTTGAGACTACCTAATTTTACTTTTGGTAAATAATATTTGATTGGTGGATATTGAAATTTTTTCGCTAAAGTTTCGCATGATTGATTTTAATATAATTGTTTATTTTAGGTACGGAGCCTTGGAAATTTTTAACTATACTGTATATTAGTACGAGTGATTTCGCTTTCATAGCATGCGATCGAAAATTCAATTCACCCATATACTTGATTGAAAAAAAGATTTGTTTCTTAAAAAAGTTTCAGTTATGGCCTTTAACAATCTTGACAAAGTTTGGCATCCTCACCTTTGTTGTTCCCAGGAATTACTTCAGTACTTCTTGAATGAAGTTAGGTCGTAGAGCTTTACCCAATCTTTGGCGTAGTGCCTTGAAGTTGAAAGCTCTATTTCAACTGGCTGCTCAATAAATTTTTCTTGTGTAAGTAGTTATTAAAGCATTTACTAAATATTTTAGCAATTATTTATACAAGAAAAAGGTTAACAAAGTAAAGAGTTTTTAAAATTAGGAAAACCGTTAGCAACTTAATTTTAGTCAGCACAGCTACGATTGTAGCACCATTGGCCGAAATAGCCGGCCATACTTGTTTTTACTGCTTAAAGATGTTTCATCTGAATTGTAGGTTCGATTAAAGCGGTTCCTCACAAAAAAATGTGAATTTTTAAAAATTAATGAAAATAATAATAATAGTAGTAAAAGTAATAATAATAGTAACAACAACAATAACAACAACAATAATAGCGATGAAAATAATGATATAAAAAATTATAATAAAGATCTTATTTCAAGTAAAATTTCCTTTTAATTCCTAAGAAACCTTTTTTTTATCTTGTCTTATTTTTAGATACTTAACCTCTTCGTTAGGTATGTAAACAAATGAATGCTTAGCAACGCCTTAATTAACATTTTAAACTCAATGTAAATCAAGCTAAATTGAACTTATTTAACAAACAAATTATCGATCATTTTCCTTTATCCGATTTGTGAAATAGAAATATGAATTTGTCAATATATAAAATGTGTACTTCATTGTGCTTTCTGGAGCGGGGGGAGAGGGGGATGAATTTGAACTGCTTTTAAAATAATTTAATTCCATTTAACTGATTTTTATTTTGTTCTAAAGTTAATAAATTGGAAATAGTAAGAATTTATCAAGATGAAAAGGTTGTAATATATTTTATAAAAAGAAAGAAAAATCAAATTCAAAGATAAAGAAAGATCTCCATCATGCTATTCCTATGATAATTATAAATAATTATTGTAAATATCAAACTCGTATAGCTTTTCTCGTAAGAATTTCTTAATTATTTTTTCTCTCAAATGTCGCTAATGAGCTTAAGCTTAATGGGTGAAGTATGGTAGTATTTGTCACGTGATCTGATGACTGTTTTGGTAAATAATAAAATTAAAGGTCAAAAAAAATTTAATTCAGTTTTTGACTGCTTTTTGTGAAATCGGTTCAATTCAACTTAAAACTATAAATAGATACATTTTACAATTGTTACATTTTACAGTTGTTACATGGAGCTTATGAAAAAGCTGCAGAACAATGTAATCAAAAAGCCACTAATCAGATTAGCAGCTGTAGGCAAAAAGCCACAAATCAGATTAACAGCTGCATGCAAAAAGCCACTAATCAGATTAAGGAAAGCTTGTTTGGTGAGTCCACTTACCCATATCCTTTACGTTGTGTTTCTATAGATGGTACATGACAGAAACGTAGAATTAATTCTATGAACGGAATTATCACAGCAATAAACTCAAGAAAAAAAAGTTGGCGTTCATACTTTGTCCAAATACTTTAAAAAATGCGCAAATTTTGAAGCATATAAGAAAAATTTAATCTAAATTTTAGTTGTAATAAAAAAAACTCAATTATTAATTGGAAAATTTTAAATATATCACCCGAAATCTTCTTGCTCTGTTGAAATTTTTCGACGATCAGTAAAGAAACAGGATTATGTAGCCAATATCTTGGTGATTTCTCATCATGAAGTAGTTAAACATAATCCCTAAAAGAAATGTAATAATCTTTCCGGAAAACTTGAAGCGTGTAGGTTAGAAGCACCTGGGGACAAGAATAAGAAACCTGCCCTAGAAACATAATGGAACAAAAAACAAAATTGATTTTATACAGAATTACTTTGAAGTAGCCATATATAGTAATAAAATGGAATTTACAGAATAAAATGGCAAATTTTGACAATATTTGGACAACGCATTAAGTTTGATGATTATAAATCCAGCTAGCCAGTTTTTCCCAACTGGTGTTATAAATTGGTACACGAAGTCTGAACCCAATATACCATACAATCCAATTATAAATCTCCTAAAGTGGATCTACCCAACACTTCGTTCTATGTTTGTTGAATCGTTTTCTGATGAGTTCTTAAAAATAAAGCTGTACCAGGTTCAAATGTTTTTCAAATTTTTTTATATTAGGCACCTTTTTGTACCGATGAATTTCGTCAGGTTCCTCTAAAGAGGAACCTGACGAAATTCATCGGTACAAAAGGGTTCATTTTTTTGGTTTTATTTTAAGCGGTTAGGAATTATTATAAGTTTCAGGGTTATAAACGAGACAGTCAAAAGTATAAAATTTATTCAAGATTAAAATGCGGTCCGTACAAAAAACGAAGAATATAAGTTGCAACTTTGCAAGAAGTTGCTAAATTTTAAAAAATCATTTCTAGACAGACGTTTATTTATTTGGATTTGACAAAACTATCAATCAGTAGATTATTCAGATTTTAGTTTTGAAATACTCACAAATATCAGATTTATAAGTATTTTTCTAAGAAACTGTTTTTTATTTTTCAACAGTTCAATGTTTTAAATTTGATTTGATTTGATTTTAATGAATGAACACTCAGCAAGATTTTTGCTGTTGTAAAGAAATGTACTTATCCTTTTGATTTCTGCTGATTTTATTTCTCTTTACTGCTTTCTTCCAGCACATCAGCTAAAAACGTTATACTTTGGTAAAAATTTGGTTGCTGTAATTAATTTACCATAATTTATTTCAAATAAATATGGATAAACGAGGTTGTTGAAATGCGATGCTTTTTTTACAAGTAGACAGAGTTGTCTATCATCATTATTTCCATTGTAAAAACTTAAAATTTAAAAACTTTTTTAGTCAGAAATTACAAAAACTTTATTTATAACAAACTTTTTCATAACTTTTATTACCTGATGTTTTATTCATATATATATATATATATATATATATATATATATATATATATATATATATATATATATATATATTTCTATAATTATATATATATATTGTCTGTAATAGCAATAACAATAATAATAATAGTAATAATAATGATAATAATAATAATAATAATAATAATAATAATAATAATAATAATGACAACAATAATAATTATAATAATGATAATCATAATGATAATAATGATAGGTAAAATAGGTACAATTGAAATTGGTATAAAATATAATTCTAAATACGCATATTACTGAAACATCCTATAATTCGATAATGATTTAGAAAGAAATCTACTTTCAGCTTCTTGTTGCAATGATGGCAACCAACTTAACTTAACAAGAAGCTACAAATGATAAATGAAATATCATTTGTTTCAATTTTACCGATCGGAGGAGTTTTGCATCTAAAAGTAGTAATAATTAGTTGTATTGTATTACGTATTAAAATTTTTTTTTTTTTTTTTTTATTATTTGCTTTATAATAGTAATAGCATCTTAGTTTTGATTCGAAATCTTTTAATGATGATATCTTTCATTTCAGCTGAACATGAAAATTTTCTATTTTTAAGAAAGCACGCTTTAAAGTAATTATTCGACACCACTTAAACTTTTTATTATGTAGCGATGGTGCATTTATTTTTATTACGTAATAATGGTGCATTCATTTAGACAAAATAAATCCGAAGATGGATTCAAATCTTCGGTAAAATAGTTTTAAATATAAAAGTTGCTTATAAATTAATTTATAATTAATAATTTATAGTTTATAAATTAATGAAACATATTTAGCATGCTGACAAATTTTGAGAAGGTGAATTTTTTACATAGTGTACATTTCAAGTTCAGTTTTACATCGGAGTGTTAGATTCAAATCTGTTCTCTCGATGATTCTTTAATAAGTTAAACACATAAAATCAAGAAAAGCTTCCTAGAAAGGCAGGCTCTTTGCTTATATTACACTAATTAATTCAATAATTAGCAATCTATTACAATTTGTAAAAAAAAAAAACAAAAAACTAAGGGTCTGCGTCTCGGAATCGTTTTCTCGAAATGAACCGGGAAAAGCGTAACGAGACGAGAAATTTCCCGGAAAAAAATAACGAGACAAAGGAAACAATTATCCCGGAATAAAAAAATAAATCGGGACATAAATTTTTTCTCGGAATTTAAAAACTGTGTCCCGGATAATTACGAAACGTTACGAGACAGATCAATTATATTAACTAGATATCTAACTCGCGCTTTCGCAGTGAAGAAAATTTTTTGCCAGCCAGAAATGACGCACAGTGATTCAAAACAACAACAAAAATGGTACTAAACCCCTCACAATTTTTTGATAAATATAGCGCCCTTTTTTAAATAATATTAAATTAGAATGATCATTTATTTAAAAAGTAAAAGCAGTATTTTAATAAAACTTATATTTTACCTTTTTATGGTTAAAAGAAATTAAAAAATTTAATATTATTTTCAAAGAAATCTAAAAAATGAGAGATTTTTATTTAGTAAAAATGGAGAACTTTTAATCTAAATTAAAGTCTATATTTACTTTGAAGATAATCTTATAACTTTATATATTTTTTGAAGCAATACAAATGTCAATGAACCCATAAAAACCTTGTCTTCCGCCATTTTTTAACAGTGGTTTATTATATCAAAATAAATGAAAATGGCGGAAAACAAGGTTTTTATGGACTAATTGACATTTGCATTTCTTGAATTTGAGTTTTTTACTTGTATGACTTGTTTCAACATATCAAATATAGTTTCAAGAAACATATTTTTATCATCATATGCTACTTAGAAATTTGTTAAAATGTTTTAATTTGAATAACGATTTACTATTCAAGAAGTGCTTGATATTTGAAATAGCATTATACAAGTAACATTATTTACTTAAACATTATATGGAACGTCATGTGATAATTGTCAAAGAAGTTATAACATACAATGTTAAACAGTGTAAAGTGAAAAATAAAATCAAGTACTCAAAAATGTTTCTGATATATTTTAATGATTTTAAAAACAACAACAACAAAAAGGTTAGATCTTATCCCGAATATACGTGAATTAGGAGTGGATAATTTATGAATTTGGAAGGATTTACTTAACGAAATCAAATAAAACTGAAGAAATTAGCAAATAGAGCATAAATTAATGCTTCTTTAGATAGATTTAATTCAAAAGTGAAGAAAAAAACTAAAACAATGTGGTAGAAAAAATGATTCTTTTAAAGAAAAAGAATACCAGTAGCTTCAAGAAAATCTTATGACCATTAAAAGTAGCCATTTTGGTTCTGGAAAATCCCATAAACAATGGGTGGTTCTTGGAGAGCAAAGGAAAAGAGAAAAAATAAAAGAACTAGGTATTGAAATCTTGCTCTATTGTTAGTCTCTGCAAGAATTACACTTTTTAAAAAAAGTCAAATGTTTTATGGATCAAAAAAGTTAAAGACACTTTGGATAACCTTTCCCTTAAATATGAGTGTAAAACAAACTCTTGCATTAGAAGTGAATACTGACCTCAGCGGTAAACAATACTAAATGATCAGAAACTTAGCCCTCGGACACATTTATCCCCTTCTTCCAACTTATTTTAGTGGAAAGATTTAAATACTATCCCAAAAATATATTTTTTCCTCTGATTTCAGTTGCTACCATTAACTTTTACAAAGCTGTGTTTATGTAGATGGTATAACAATATCAATAATAGCAGCTGAAATAAATAATGGTAATTGTGCCAGAAATTCATTAAATTTTATATTAAGGATTAACTAGTATGTCTCGTTATGTCTCGTTATGTCCCGTTAAAAAGATGTAAATTCCGGGAAATTGTAAAGTTCCTATTTTGTCCGGGACATCTCGTCTCGTCTCGGTATCGTCCCGGATTTCGACTGAAAATTGAAAATTGTCTCGAATTTTATCGCTAATCGGGACAAAGCTTTTAGGATCGTCTCGTCTCGTCTCGATTAAAAAAAATAACGAGACGCAGACCCTTACAAAAAACATTCTGATGATCCTTTAACGTCAGTTTTCAAACAGAATTAAAGTTTTCTGCAATTTTTCAAATAACTATTCTCTATAAGAATTTTATTTAATAGACCAACAAAGATTTCAAACGAAATTTATGAAAAAAAAAGGAGGGGGGACGGGAGGAAAGGGGAGTAAAGAGGCAGTTATTGCAAACCAATCTTCTGCCTCGATTGAGTTAGAAAAGAGTTAAAGAATGGCGTAAAAAACGAAAATATAAATATTTACCGATCTCTTGGAAACCGAAACAATCTATAGTTAAATGTGGCGCGCCAATTAGATTTGTTAAGTACAAAGAGTATATATATTTATTATGAATAATTAATTTTGTTCACATTCAAATTTCAATGAATTGATAACACCGCGCGGCAACGGATACTACTGAGTTTATAAATTCGTTGTAAATGAAAAAAGAGTTTCAATGAAACATTTTACTGATAAAGCTTTTACTTCTGCGCAGTTCAGAATAAAATTTTCACTATAAAGTGAAATGGAAATAATTCGATGAATGCACATTCAAATGGTTAATATGCGATGTATACTAGTTATGTGTAGACTTGGTGCAATTCCCTCATAATATTATATAAGTAAAAAGTACGAATAGCAAATAAGCATAAAAGACTCATTACTTTCAGTTATTCTATTTATATATAGTAATAGTTTTTTGGAATACAACTTTATCAAACAATATATCAGCTAGACTTATTTCTTCTGTTCCCAAATTAATTTCAAAAAATCAACAACAACAACCTAAAATGAAAGATGAAAATGATCAAGAACTAGTTGCTCTCAACACTGTCAACGAACATGATTCTAAACAATCCAACGTGAAGCTTGAAAAAAGTGTTTCGGTTTTCGGCGGGGTTGGTTTAATTGTTGGAAGTATCATTGGGAGTGGTATATTCCTATCTCCAAGCAGCGTTTTGATCAAATCAGGTTCAATTGGTCTTTCTTTAATAGTATGGGTTCTCTCAGGACTAATTTCTTTGCTTGGAGCTCTTTGTTATGGAGAATTGGGTACATCTATTCCTCGATCAGGAGCAGAATATGCCTATTTACTTGAGGCATTTGGTCCTATACCTGCTTTTTTATTTTCATGGACAGCCACTCTGGTGATAAGACCATCTGCAGGTGCAATCATTGCAATGACATTTGCACAATATGTCGTGCAACCATTTTATAAAGAAACTGCTCCTGATTACGTTATTAAGTTGCTGGCATTTTTCTGTATTGGTAAGCCTTACTATTACTTTATAAATTGATACAATCTGATTTTTTACATTCCCTATGGTTTACAGTCATTACTAAATTTTTTTTAGCTTGATTACAGTCTTAAATTTTAAAGCTTTGAGATTTTTAAATTTTATTGTCTATTAATCACAATTTATCTGCCATTTTTGTAAATGCAAGTTGATCTGTAAGCTGATTTTATAAAGTTCTAGATTAGTATAGAGATATATAATATTTCACCATGAAGTATGGATTTCCCTTATAAAAATGCAATCAAATTTCACTCAATTTTACCTTAATATTTGTACATATTATTCATTATCTCAAAAGTAGTTAAAACAGTCATACTAAACCATATAAACCATTCGAAAAATGTTTGAGACAAGTTTGAAGGTATATTTTATTTGTTCATAAAAAGTATGTGAAAAATTCTAAAAGGTTATGGAAGCTTCTAGAAAAAAATATAAACTTCCTTAAAAATTCTTCTGATGTTGTGCAAGGCCGTTCAACAATTGAATAACAAGAGCTTGAAATACTTAGCAAGAAGCAAGAGGTGTAGAATCCTATATGCACAGGGTATTGAAAAAAGTATTAAACTACTTGGACAAGGGTGTACAAACATAAACCTATGTGATATGTTCAAAAGTTTTTAAACTAGCATTCAGAAGTGAAATATTGGACCATGTATATTTTTATTTAAGCACTTGAAGTCATTTTGGGCAATAACAAGCTTAAATTTAATTTTCTATTTCAGTTGATTGAGATATCTTATTCAAGCTTCTTATTTTTCTATTCCTCCATTTCTCAACTTAAAAAGGGTCATTGGTATATCTGGTACTTCAATATCTCTTCCTTGATATTTGTTAATGATTTCTCTAAGTGGGGTAGTTACTTAGAAGAGTAAAAGATGCAATCTCTCCAAATTGTTAAATGGCATTCGAATATTCTAATACCAAAAAAAATATGACTTGCAACTAGCTTACAAATGGAACACCGTAAAGACTAAAAATACCTGAGAAAATAATTTTCAGAAGTTTTTAAAGTCCTGCGTTTATGCACTGAGTAGTACATACAGTTTAATGAACGATGATCTAGTATCACTTATTATTATTATTATTATTATTATTATTATTATTATTATTATTATTATTATTATTATTATTATTATTATTATTATTATTATTATTACTATCATTATTATTACTATCATTATTATTACTATTATTATTATTATTATTATTATTATTATTATTATTATTATTATTATTATTATTATTATTATTATTATTATTATTATTATTACTATTATTATTATTGTTATTGTTGTTTTTATTATTGTTAACAATAGTTTTAGTAGTAGTATTTCTATATGTATTTATTCCATTTTTTGTTTTAGCTCTGATCACATTTGTTAATTGCTTCAGTGTAAAGCTGGCTGTTGTCATCCAAAACCTATTCACATTTGCAAAATTATCGTGTGTGGCCATGTTGATAGTTATTGGGTTTATTGAGCTTGGGAAAGGTATTTTTTATTGCATTAAATCTTTAAACTATTTTTTTTAAGAAATTATTTAAATCTTGTATAATTGCTTGTTTTCCAATTATTTTACAAATCATTTGGGGATGACTTTTTGAAATTTGTTTTTATAAGGATATTGTTTTTATAAGAATATTGCTTACACAGAGAACTTTCAGAAGTTTATATTAGTAATAATTATTTCAAGTCCAATTAAAATTAACTGTTCTTACACAGTATTATAAGTTTTTAAAATAATTTCATAATTTTTGTTTAATCATGTCTTTTTGTGCCTTGTTGACATGAGCATAAGTAAGCATATGTTAAAATTGAGTATTTTCAATAAATATCTTTTAATTAAATGTTTCATTAGTTTTTATTTTGTATTATTAGTTTTTAACACTTTAACTGAATTAGTTCTATCAGACTCGTTCACAACTCCATATTTTAGTCATTTAACATCTGAACAATTCTGTTGAACTTCAGGTTTCTCCTGGTCCAGCAGGTGGATTATAAACCAACTTGTCTCAGATATAATTCAAGCTAGAGGGACTATCTTCAGTAAATTTTATGTTTCAAGGGTCAATTTGCTGTCTTTTTATGATTTAAATCTTAAAACTTAAAGCTTCTTAGAAATATCCTCTTAATCTTTGATTTTGTTTGTTAGTTTGAGCCAGAAAGACTATTGCTGGATCAAGATGACTGCAAATAGTCTAATTACCAGGTGTACCACCTCAAAATTAGGCGTTGCTTATTTGGTGGTTGTTCATCAAAATAAACATCAAAATTGTTATATAAATTATCATAAAAACACTCAAACTACAATTTCCTTTTATAACTAAAAGCAAATCTTCTTAGAAACTACAGTAAAGCCAAATTATACTGTTAGCAAAATTTATATCTTTTTGCACTTTCAATACAGAAAATTCTGTCCAGCATATGCTATATTGAAAATCCTTGTTCTTGATTGTTTTATTGTTTGTTAAAATTCCTTTTTTTGTGTATTAAAGACTTTGAAATTTACCATAAAATTTATTCGATTTTTAAGACCAAGGTCCCCCTCAACAATTTTTAAGACAAAGGTTAGCTCCTCTTCAACTAAGTAATTTCTTCCTTGTGATGGATTTCAAAAATTGTAAACTGGTTTTAGCCATTTTTTTACCTGTGTCCCTGTAAGATTTATTTTCCAAAATCCAAAAGTATGGTGATGTAACTTACTAAAATAAATGATTCTTTTGATCTAAAAGAAAAATAGTATTTTAAAAACAATCTAAGGTGCTTGAGTTTTAACTTTACTTTTAAGATGTTTTGAATTTTTTTAAGTTCTTTACCTGGTCTTTTCCTTTTGTTTAGTTTCATGTTTGTAATAATTACCTTTGTACTGATTTCAATAATCATTGGTTTTAGCAAAACTTGATTTGATCCCATACTTTTCTGATAAATATTTTAAAACAAACTATTTTAAATTTATATATAAGAAATTTAGACCAAAAGTGATAATCAAGTATAATCTTAGTGGTATTTCAGCTTTCAAACCGAAAACTTTTTTAGTGCAGACCTTATGTTCTGTCCCAAAATCCAAAAAAGTCACAAATTTTGAAAGTTTTTATATTTAGTTCTATAATTGCCATAATTATAGAACTATAAATTGCCATAGTTTCTAGAGATTTTTTTTTTTTTTAGTAAATAATAGTTGTTTAAAAGTATATCATTATTAATTTTAGTTTTTAAGTGAAAAAAATTCAGACATGTTTAGCATCTGTCAGGCCAGGTCACCCTGCTAGTGGTAACATGTTATCTAGTACTACCTGCTTCATGTTACCCTTATGTTACCCTCACTTTACTTTACTCTTGATATGATGTAAAATGAATCCTGCAACTATATATATATATATATATATTTTTTGACAAAGATGCTATCAAAAGAGTGGAATCTTCAGACAAATTTTGTTTTTATAAATAATAATTGCTATATTTCTTGATTCTACAAATTTACCCTTCATTAGGTTTGGGAGATCTGTTAGACCTATATTATTATTTAAAATTTAAACATGCATAAAAATATTTGTATGTACACTGCAAATTCATTTTTGTAAACGTATACAAAGTTTTCATTGTTTTGTATTTTCTTTATTTATCTTTCTTTCTTTCTTTATGTTTATGAGTAACTTGTTAACGTGTATCGGCGAAAAAATTTTAAGGTTTAAGAACAAAATATAGTTTCCAATATTTTATTATAAAAAGTTACCTTTTAATATTTTTACAGGACACACATCTGTTTTTAATGATTCCTTTAATGGCACTACTAGTGATGCTGGTCAGCTTAGTTTAGCTTTTTACTCTGGTCTATGGGCTTATGATGGATGGTAAATATTTTTTCTTTTTGCATATCAATTTTTTTTTCTATAGTTTTAAGTTCAATTAACATGTTTTTAAAAGCTTTTGTTCTAAGCATAAATTAAGTATAAATTAAAAACTGCTTCAGATTTTGTATATTCATAATACTTGACTGGTGTTTATAGTACAAATTGGATGATAGTGCTATACTTATTTGGTTACAATATTAAAGATTACTATACAAGTTATTTTTTAAAATTTAATTTATAAATGAGGAATAATTGAGCAATATCACACTGAATTTTATTTTTATCATTTTCCCACTAAAAGTTCATTTGTATTTATAAATGACATTTTTTTAGAGCAAGTTATAGTTTTCTGCAAACTTTTTTATAAACATACATTTTAATGTGTTTTCACAAAATTGTTGTGTATTGACTAAAATAAATAATTATAGTTTTAGAAGCTAAGTTTTAAACTATTTGCAACATTTTATAAATGAATGTCCTATATAAACATTGAGAAGAAAAAAAAATTAATCAGAATGTCTTAGAAATAAAAGATGAATTTAGCAAAAATCTTTAATTTTCTAATGATGAGTAACTTTTTGGTGTTTGACTACTTTGATTTAACTTGATGCTTTAAAAATCTTCTCCAAGTTTAAATCTTCACTTGATCATCAAGATCAAACCTTGAATCCTCCCTTACATCAAGATCAAATTAAATCATGTCTTCATTCATTCATGTTCACAGTATAATTTTTTATTTATATTTATTTTCATATATAAAAACTTGTAATGTTAATTAGGGTTGAGTTGATTTTTGTATTTTTCTAATTTTAACACAATGTTCTTATGTTGAGGTATAACTAGTGTTTTAAACTTTGATCTGTAATTTATTGTCCAAATCTACATTCTTGTTTGCATTCACCTTTTTATTTTGCAGGAATTCATTGAATTATGTTACTGAAGAGATGCAAAATCCTTCCAGGTAAGAACTACATAATAAATCTTTCAAGGTAAGCACTACACAATAAATCTAAAACATACAAGGAAATAATAAGATATTTTTGAGTGCTGTTTTTATTGTTTTCATTTCAATGTAAATCATTATTTCAGACAAATGCCATTGGCAATTTTTATTTCAATGCTTTTGGTGATGGGATGTTATTTGTTGTGTAACATTGCATATATTACTGTCCTTGGTCCCATTGTTATCAAAAGTTCTTCTGCTGTGGCACTGGTATGATTGCTTTTCATATTTATTGTAGTTGATTGTTATAAATGTACTTTATCATTTTAAGTGCTTTATATAATTATCAGGTGTAACAGCACAAAATAGTTTTGTAATAAACTCAGTTTATAAACTACACAAGTTTAAGCATATAACACCATCTCATAGTACCATTTAAAACATCACGTTTTAAAATCTTTCCATAACAGCATAATTACAACATTTTTTATGGAGTATTTTGAAAATTAGAAATTTGGCAGTATTGTAATTTTTCTGTTCCAATAAAAATGATCTTTGTACAGTATGTGTTAATTATATGTGGCAAAAAGGTAAATAAACATCTTTCTTTTTTTTTACTATCATCAGGATTTGGGTTATAGTTACTTAGGAGCAGGGAAGTTTGTTGTACCTGTGCTTGTTGCATTATCTTGTTTTGGTGCTGTCAATGGGCTTTTATTTACAAGCGGCAGGTACAATTGTTGTAATTTATTATTAGGATGATGATTAGGGTTATCAATATTATAAGGGAAATACATTTTTGTAATGTAGATTGGTTTATGCTGCTGCAAGAGAAAGACACATGCCAAAATTCCTTGCAATGATTCACGTTAGACAAAAAACTCCGTTACCTTCCCTACTATTTATGGTTAGCTATATTTTTTTTGGGGTCCTATTTTTATAATGTGTTTTTGCGTTCACTTCTTTTTCAAATCTAAACTTATCTTTTTTGACATTTTGTTTAGGCAATCATATCTGTTCTCATGCTCATCCCAAAAGCAAGCAAGTTTGAGAGCTTGGTTGGGATTTTTAGTTTTGCTTCTTGGTTGTTCTATGGTCTTTGTTTTATAGTGCTTATTTTCCTGAGATTTTCGCGGAAAGATATGAAGCGCCCTTATAAAGTGAGTTATTTATATCTTTAAGATTTAGTGCAACGTTTTTCCCCTTTTTATCTTTTCTGCTTTAGATTATTTCATGCGTTATCTTGTTAAACAAACATAAGATGGGTTTTGTCTCATAGGTTTTCTTGCCGATTCCCGTGATCATGGTTATTGTCTCGGTTTGCTTAACAGCACTCCCATTCTACGAAGATTGGCTGGGCAGTATTATCGCTCTTTTTTTAATACTGTTAGGGGTCCCAGTTTACTACTTGTGCGTGAAGTATAACGTCTTGGATAAACTGCCAGTCTGCATCAACACTCCAGGTTATTTTTATTTCTAATTTTTTTTTTTTGCTTTATTTAAAATTGTACTTGTGCTAGTTGGGCTAATTTTACAGACCTATTAGTTTTACAAACTCTTTGCTTCATGGTTTTTTCTGCACTTTAGACTTAACTACAGTTTTATCAAGACACGGATTCGCACTTCCTGGTGATGATACTTCTTCTTAAGCGCGGTTTCTATTGAAGTTGGTTATACTATCGTGATGAATCCTTTTTTGTTGATCATCTTGTGGTTTTATGATTATAAAAAAAAAAAATTTTAATTTTTTTAATTTTTATTTTTTGTATGTAAACAAGATTAATTTTTTTTTCTTCGAAGGGGCTTTACAAATATTAAGTTGTTTAAAATTTTTAAAAATTTATAGGGACGCAATGCTATAAATTATAAAATGATCTTGTAAAATTATATTTTTATTTATAATGGTATTTATTAATATATATATATATATAAGTATTTATATATAATAAATATATTATTATTTATATATAATAAATTCTTTCAAAAAAGAATTGATGTTTTTTTTTTTTTTTTTTTGTTACTTTTTTTATGATCTCTGAAAATAAAGAACTGTATTCAAGGTAAATTAACAAAATTAACCAGATTAAGGTAAATTAACCAGATCAATTAAGATAAATTAACGTCGATCGTCATCGTTTCATTTATGCCTCTTATTTTCCTTTTCAATTCTTCTTTTTAGGCAACTCAATTAGCTCATTTTTACTAATTTACAGATTCTCAAGTGAAAATTTTTTATCTGATATTTTTATTGTATTGCAGTTCATGAATGTAATTTGTTTACAATAGAATAATGTAAAAAAATGCTACAATTTATAATATTTAAAGTAAGGTAAATTAACTCTCTAAGGTAAACTAACAATATTAACCAGATTAAAAGGTAAATTTACTTTCTTATAAATATTAACAATACTGGGTTAAAAAAAAACGGATACATCCTGCAAAAATGGTGTTTCACTAAGTATTGATGCTGATCATTTTCTGGGTTTATGATCATAATGGATCCTTTTTTCATCTCTTAAACATTCTGCCCATAAATTGTTGCAATATATTTTTACGAAAAAACAAAATTTCAATCTATATGATTACATTTATGAAACGAAAAACAAAAAATGTGGAGCGAGTGCTGCAGCCACACAAACATGTACATGGTTGTGGTAGTAAGTGCAGTCACATGAGCAAGCACATGCTCCTGAAAGTAAGGATTGAATCATCGAGAAAACTATTACTGAGGATAATCTACTTTGTAACAGTTTGTTTTTTTTTTAAAGTTTTATGTATAATTACTACTTTAACAACTATAACATCAGTGATTCTCTAATTGGATGTAAACTGTCAATTTACAACGATTTGCTATTGGCTTTACACCAAAGATGACATTAATAAAAAATGAATTGTAGCGGTGATTCACAGCTATTGGATTGGAAAGAAAGTTTTTTCACACTTGCTTCATTAAGAATGAATTACATCAAAACATGGGAAGTTCTATGATTTCCTAAAATGTACTATCATTTTATTTTAATGCATCAAAGGTGCACTATTTTCCAGAAATTCTCTTGTAACTATGTAAAAATACAGGTGATTCACTTGAAGAGAATGTAAGATCAGAAATCCCATATTTTACGATTTCCAGCTCGGCCATTCCGTCGGTGAGGCCAAACATATCATATGCCAAACCCAAGGCTAAGGCAAATTTGGTCTCAGCCTTTTTATTAGGAAAGGTTCTTAAGTTGGGAACTTGGTTTTCCCACAGCCTGACAGCATAACTATGACATGTGCTTAGTGATCTGCACATTCTTGCACTCCAAAAAGCAACGCTTTGACTGGTTTTTTCACTTAATCACTTACGATGAGAAGTGGATACTTTATGTAAACCACATAGAAAGCGTCAGTAGGTTGACGCTGAAAAGTAAGAACCATAACCCAAGTTAGATCCTTACCAAAAGAAGGTCATTTTGTCAGTATGGTGGAATGTACATGGCATTGAACATTTCGAGCTTCTTCCTCCCAACTGGAATGATTCAGGCAGAAAGGCCACAGTACCAAAATATTTATTTTCTGCACGACTTTGCGCGGCACACGGCAAAAATCAACATGTTTTAAGTTTATAGAGATGGGAGATCTTGCCCCACCCACCATATTCTCCAGACATCGCTCCAACCACCTTTTTCGTACCCTGCAATTTCACACGCCAGAGAAGAGCTTCGATTATGTTTGCAACTCCAACGCGACATTCGTAAACTCTACGAGGCGCAGCCTGGCAGCTTCTACAAGGATGAAATTCATTTCTTGCCTAATAAGTGGAGAGTTGTTGTTGATAATAATGGCAATTTTACTGTCAATTGATTGTGTTTATTCAGAGGTTTGTAGTGAACAATGTCATGAAAGTGTGAAAGAACTTTATTTCCAACCTAATAGTTGCATCCGCACATCTTGCTTTTTTAAAAATGAGACAATTTTTTTTTACTCCATATGGAAGAATTTAAATAAACGCCATAATAAACTTAAATTTATATAAATTTTTATGGTTTTTATTGCAAAGTTTTTAACTATTCTAATTTCGAAATGTTGGATTTTGACTTAGGTGCAGTAAACTGACTAGTCTCGTGTATCCTAGGATACATGTGAATATTTTAATAATGGAGCCATTATTAAAAGATCACCTCTACAACTTAGCGTAATGAGTGTTTCACTAAAGAATATAATTCAGCTACGCATCCCCTAAAAGTTAATTTAAAAAATTCAAATAAAAGAATGGAGAGTATTAAAAATCCACAGATAGTTACCCATGTTAGCAAGTCTTTAAACTACACTATATTTGATGCTAAATTTGTCCCAAAAAGTGCTCGATTTGTTTGTCTTGGTTCCAATGCCAAAGGATCTGGGGTTATGCAAATCTACGAAATTGCCCATAGTGATCTAAAAGGTGATGCGAATCTTCTCTCAGATGTAAGTCTTTTTTTTTTTTAAATCTAATTAAAAGTATAATAACCAGCAATCAAACTTGTTATTTTATCTAGCATCTATATTTTTCCCCCTATTAAGCGACTTCTGATTCAATGATTTAAAAATAACTTTAACTTTGAAATAAATCTTGTTCATATTTTTTCTAGAAATCAAAACAAAGGCAATATTTATATAAATATTATGTATAGTTGTATACATTTATATTATATATTACTGTTAAAGTAAGGGCCTTGAAGTAAATCACATGGATTTATATTGTAAATAATTGATTTATAAGAATTAATGATAATAAAGGTCACTTGTTGATTTTAAACTAAAATTAACAATGATATTTTTGTGTGCTAAATATGCCAAAATTCCTTTTGTTAAACAGTGCCAGACTTCTATTTCACAATTCTACAATATGCAATTTACTTTTCATCAAAAATATTTTAATATCTAGTATTAACTAACCAATCGCCAAAAAATCCTGATCCTTAACAAAAAATTTCAATTGGATAATGTAAGTTTTTGTTTATATCATATGATTCAACTCATCAAAACCCATGTGATTTGAACAATTCATCATTTAATGCCACATGATCCAATTTATTATTTAAACCCATATGAACCAAAAATCTTATGTAGGAGCTCATATCTAATTCTTTATTATCAAAGTAGTGTTATTTCAGTTACCATTCTGAGCAATTTTTCTTTTTAACAGATAGAAAAAAGCTCATCATTTAAATGTGGTACCTTTGGAGCAGCTGATCTGCAATCTCGTTGCTTAGCAACTGGTGACTTTATTGGACAATTAGGAATTTGGTATTCAGATTATTTGACATTAGTGTTTATAAATTTATGTTTTTTTCTATAAAGTTTGCTTGTAAAAGTTAACTATTTTTAGTACAATAAATGCTGAGCTTTGAATATTTTTAACTTAATGGCTTGTCCTTAGTCATTTTTAAACCACCTGAAAGGCAATTTGTTTCAGTGTTTTAATTAAGAAGATTTAATTTATTTTTACCTGTTTGTTACAGGCGGTAGTGTAGGAACTTACCCCCAATCCTACAGCTGTAGGGCGCTCAGACATTCAAGTGATGTAATAAAAAAAAAAAGGAAAATTTTGTTTACAGGATTTTAAAATAATATGAATGAATACTTGGAGCACAGTGTTTTATGCTTCACTGCAATTTTCTTATGTGTAAAAGAATGATTAGCACTTCTAATGCCATTATGGAAACTTGGTATTTAAAGAATGTGTTTTTTTGTATTTTATGTTCAAAAACCTCATTTTGCAACATTCAAATAAATTTTAGTGATTAAGGATTTTAATTGCAATTATGTGAGTAAAAATAAGTGTTTTTGAATTAATTTTCTTAGAAATAAAAGTTATATATGTAAATGTTTTTCTGTGTGCATGGGAGTGTTTATATTTTAAACATTTACTTTTAAAAATTTATCAGGCAACCAAAAATGTTCGTGCGGTTTTACAGATCCATAAATAAATACACATAAAAACAGTTTTATAAAGTTTATTCTGGAAAATAGTCTCCTTCAGCAAGAATAACTTTCTCCCATCGTGAAACAAGCTGGTATATTCCATTTTTATAAAAGTCTTGAGTTTGGTAGCTAAAAAATTGAAATAACTCATTTTCGAGATCTTCTCTATTTTAAAACTGTCAATTCCTCATATGATTATCCAGGGCCAAAAACAGGTGATAGTCGCTTGGCACAAGGTCTGGTGAATACGGAGGGTGAGGTAGAATCTCCCATTGTAAATGTGCTAGAATTTCCTGCATGATTTTTGCGGTGTGCGGTCTGGCGTTGTCCTGGTGGAGTACAACACCTTTTCTGTTTGCCAAAGCTGCTTGTTTTTGGTGAAGAGCAACTGAAACGCTGTCCAATTGGGCTGAGTATATCTCAGCAGTAATGGTTTGTCTACTTGGTAGCAACTCATAGTGAACGATACCTGCTGTAGTCCACCATACACACAGTAAAACCTTTTTTTGGTGAATCCTTGGTTTAGTAGTCATCAGTACTATATCGTTACTGGCTAGCCAATGATATGTTTGTTTTTTTGTTGCAGTACACAATCCATTTTTCGTCGCATGTCAACACCCTGTCAAAAAATGGCGCTAAATTGTGGTGGAAAAGCAATGAAGAACAAATGGTTAAGCGCTGTAGCTTGTTTGTTTCACTCAACTCATAAGTTACCCATTTGCTCAACTTCCAACGTTTTCCAAGTTGGTGCAAATGCAAACGAATAGTTTCATCACTTACATTAAATCTTAAAGCAAGGTCCTGACATGTTTGACTGGAGTCCTGCTCGATTGCCAGCTTGATATCCTCGTTGTTTACGATGGATAGTCTTCCAGATCTTGGTTCATCTTCAAGGTTTTCATTTCCAGAAGAAAATTTTTTAAACCACTTTTGACCCGTCCGTTCTGCTATGGTACCTTCCCCAAAAGCAGTGCATATCTTACGACAAGCTTCTGCAGCTTTGGTTCCAAGTTTGGACTCATAAAGTAAACAGGGGCAAATTATCGCATCTGACACAACCATACTCCACTTAAGACTTTTAAATTTAAAACGCACTAACAAAACTTATGAAACACACTGATTGATTCTCCTTAAAACAAGCTTTAATTTATATGCAAAATCATCCCCCCACCACAACCAGTTTTCTTAATACATTTCTTAGAAATAGGCAATTAGGATAAACCGCACAAACTTTTTTGGTTGCCTGATATAAACATTGGTTAATACTTTATCATTCGATTGTATTGTCCTAGCCCTATCAACTCTGATATATAGGGCCTCTTACCACTTTGTTCTGTGTGTCTGCATATTAGAAGTTTTACCCTTCATTCCAGTAGTGTTAGTTCTTGTGTTGAGCAAACACAGCTTTTATTTGATTTTGATAGTGCTTTAAGAGTAAGCACTTTGGCTTTTTGAAGAATTTTGTTGTCATTAATTTTGAAGTTGTCATTAATTTTGTTGTCATTAATAATGTTGTCATTAATTTTGTTGTCATTAATTTTGTTGTCATTAATTTTGAAGAATTTTGTTGTCAAATTTTGTTGTCATTTGTGTTAGTAATTTTTCTAACAACTTGAAACTTATTTACACTAACTACACTCTTCTTATTAGTTATGATAAGGTTAGTTTAATATTTGGAAATTGTCCTAACTTGTAGAAAAAGCCATTTTTTATTTGATTTTGTTTTGTAAGAAATTTTTTTTTTAAGGGATCTAGAATCACCTGCAGTACCTGTTTATTCAGTCCGAGCACATAACGAAATAATAAACTCAATAGATGGCATAGGAGGTCTTGGTATTGGTGAGGGTGCTCCAGAGATTGTTACTGGCAGTAGAGACGGTATATAGCATAGAGGTTTTTTGCATTATGCTAACTGGCAAATTACTGATTTATTTGAAAATTCAATTTATGGTTAAATTTGTGTAATTTTTTTTTCTCTTTTTACTTCTTGCTCAAAATTTTTCTGATCATTTTAAACTCGATCAATTTGTTTACAATATTGTTTATTTAACAACCTCCATCAAGTGTGCTTATAAGTTGCCTCCAGTTTATTTAAAACTTGCTGCGTTCTATTTTAATAGATTTTGATTAAACACACTGAAGTGTGTTATAAATTTTTTGAAAGTTGTATTACTTAAAATGCTATGAAATAAAAGTTCAATTACCAATAAGTAAAGTATACTTTCAACCAATTGAAAACATATGTTCCTAAAGTTTTTATCTATTTTTAACTTAATGAATATTTAATGGTATTTATAATAATATGTTTAATAATTAAAGTAATTGTTAATTTATGTCATAAATTTAAAAAGTGTTTTCTGTCTTAAAACTGAGTTTTATTTATTGAAAGCATTAGAACTTTTATATGAAACCACAATTTGTGATTTGGCTCACAATTTTCAAAAAAAAGTGTAAAAATAAAATTTAATATATTTTTTCTTTCAGAAATGGAACTTATTTACTAATTTTCAGACGATTTAAAATAACTCTTATTTAAAAGGTTAGAAGATATTTGTTTACCATTTTTACACATGTTTCTGTTTCTAATTGAGTTAATATTCAGTTCAATTATTGGATTTTAACTTGTGGGTAACCACATGGTTTGTTAAATTGTATTACAGGACTTGTTTGATTAAACTTAGTCAATGTGTTTGGTTCAAAATTTTATTCATGTTGCAACAGAAACAATGAAACCTTTTATTTAACCAAAACAAAATTAACAAAAGCTTTGATGAAAAAGAAAGATAAATAGTCATCCAATCTATTTTAATTGTGGAAAAATGTTGACAGCAATTAAATGTTTCCACTTTGTCAAGCTCAGTTTTAAATACTCTGAGGTTTGATGTAGGACTTGATTACTTAAGAGGTAAACAAAAGTTCACCATTATAGTATCTAAAATTATTCTGCAAAAGTTTACAAGCTTACTAATGTTATTTCTAATATTCAAAAAATAATTCAAAGATGGTTTTAAATGAACTGAAGAAAGATAATTTGGATAATCTTCAAAATATAGCAAATGTGTTAAAGGAAAAATTACAAAAACTTTTTTTTTTAACATAGGATCTGTTAAAGTTTGGGACCCTCGTCAAAAAGATGTTCCTGTTGCAAATATGGAACCTTCCCCTGGTGAAGCGAAGAGAGACTGTTGGTGTGTTGCTTTTGGTAAATACAATTCATATTAAAAATACAATATTTTAATGGTCATCTCCAAAGCTTAAAGCTTAATAATAAATCATAGTGAACAGTTTACAAAGAAAGCTATTTCAATTTACCACAAATAGTAGGCTTTAAACTTTTAGTTTAATTTCCTCTTGTACTTTTCAAGATCTTTTCTTTTGATGTTTACTACACAAAATGATTATAGATTAATATTTTAAGTTGTCTCTGCTGTAAATGTGATTACTTAAAATTTTTTAGAAATCTTTGTTAAACTTTTTTGCTTTAAATTAAAATATTTTTGTTTACATAAATGATTTATCTAAGTATGTCACCTCAACAAATATCTTCTTCCTCAACCTGTTCTCTATTTGTATCCCACTGCCCTTAGCCATATAAATGCAATTATTGAAATCTCTAAATGTTGACAAATCAAATAGGATATGCTCTATTTTGATAAGAAAATTGATTACTTTTATAGGTCACTCCTATAACCAGAGTGAAAGAATGGTTGCAGCTGGCTATGATAATGGTGATGTTAAGTTATTTGATCTTCGAACTATGTCATTGAAGTGGGAGACAAACCTAAAGAATGGGGTAACTTGCATTTTATCATAATTACTTCATACCACAAGACAACAACAGTGGCACCTTGTTTTTTTAACTTATATGCAAGTTTCGAATTAAAGTTGGTGTTAGAAAAAGTTGTAAAAAATTGTTTTTTAATTATAGTTGATGTTAGAAAGTTGTCTTTGTTGTCATCGTTGTTGTTGTTGTTGTTGTTGTTGTTGTTGTTGCTGTTGTTGTTGTTGTATAGAAGCATTCTTCTTCTCCGTTATTTATTTTTGAATAAATTCTCTTGTGCTTTTGAGTTGTTTGTTTGACAAATTCTTATTTTCTCTTAATTTATTTTTATCAGGTGTGTGGTTTGGAGTTTGATAGGAGAGACATAGTAATGAACAAGCTGGTTGCAACAACTTTAGAGTCAAAGTTTCATGTATTCGACCTTCGGACATATCATCCAACTAAGGGATACGCGTCCATGTGCCAAACGGTAAATTCTCGCTACTTCTCTGAAATAGTTTTTTAACGCCACAGTTGCGTTTTTATTCTTGTTTGATTTCATACTAGGCTCATAACTCAACTATTTGGTCTGTGAAACACCTTCCTCAAAATCGCGACATCTTTATGACAACTGGAGGAACTGGTTCACTAAATCTCTGGAAGTAGTGAGTTGTAAATCTTACTTTAAAAGTTGTTAAACGAGTTCAATGCACTTTA
Organism: Hydra viridissima; assembly: GCF_058129835.1. Lineage (NCBI taxonomy): Eukaryota > Metazoa > Cnidaria > Hydrozoa > Anthoathecata > Hydridae > Hydra > Hydra viridissima. The sequence goes on from NW_028324303.1 coordinate 20,525,151, forward strand.
TAACAGTTTCCGGTTTTTTCTTTTTTCTTTTTTAGTTCTTATCCGTCATCTCGAACGACTGAAGACTCTGACGGAATGTTGGTTGGTGTAATGGGCACTCTTTCTAAATTACAAAATGTAACTTTATCAACGCAACCTATAGCATCATTTGACTGGTGCCCTGAAAAGGTATAAACATGTTGGATTTTTTTATTATTAGCTTATAGAATGATGCATTTTTATTTAGATATTAAAATTTATTCCAGGCTGGACTAGCTGTTTGCACGTCTTTCGACCAAGCGCTTCGTGTTCTGATTGTCACAAAGTTGAATACGTTATAATATATTAATTCGAAATAATGAACTTAAATAACTTGGAAAAGTTGAAATTTAGTGTAATATTTGACATGTGAAATATTACCAGTTTCTACTAATGTAATTTTACGAGAAAATACATTAGACAACTAGTATGGTATTTTGGTGACTTTTTCATACTCAATGTTTCATAAAATATATAGTTGTGCTTATAGTATCTGTTTGCTATATTTCAACTTTGTTCCATCTTTATTTTTTAAACATATGTTTAGTAACCTAATGGATTATTATCAGATGAGAACTTTGTAAGCATACGAAACTTCTTACTCCGGTTGAGGTTCTGTTAAATAATCTGGTTCAGATTGTGTCTTGATTAATATTTCTAAAACATCGTGCTTTTTCGGTGTTTTAGAAATATTAAATTTAATTTCGGTGTTTTAGAAATATTGATTTTTTACGTGCGAAGGAGAAAATATCCCCTTATTTTCTCCTTCGCACGTAAAAAAATCAATTTATAGTCCTCCTCCTTCCCATCCACCTTATGTATGTTAAAAGAGATCATTGCGCGTGAAGAAACTTGCGTCGAAGCAGAGACTTTCTTTATTATTCAAGTCTTTGTATCCAAACAGAAAATGTTTGTTTAGCTTTACAACAATAAATGTTATCATTTTTAAAATTAATGAAGGTGTTGCCAGAGCGAGACTTTGATACCCTGAAGATGATGAGTAAATAGATTTTTTTGTTTTTGTTGTTGAAAAAAAAAAAGTTTTTTGAATGAGATCGGTTTTCCTAAGGAATAAAAACTTTAATCGACACCTTGCGCGCTTATTTCTCAGTGATAAAGCTAGCTGTATTTAAGAAGTTGATTACGAGCTTTTAAAATGAAATTTTACCGGCTAACACGTGAATATTTTTTGAAGAAATTTTTTGAACACATGGTTATAAATTTAAGTGTCATAAATAAAGGATTATTTAAATCAGTATTGTACAACTTTTCATACGGTTTTTATATCAAGCTAAATCCTATAAAATATAGCTTAATAAATTAAATAACTCAATTGTAAAGAGCAAACTTGGCAAGGGGGAATGCACCATAAATAGGAATATAAAGAAGAAATATAAAGAAAAATATGCTTTATCGAGAAGTATGAAACGTCTAATTATTAAAATTTAACGCACAATAATAAAAAGTAATTTGGACAATAATTACTCGATAGTTAATAACAATAATTAATGATAATAACATAGCTAAAATATTTTTTTTCCATTTTTGGGCTTTTTTTTTATGTTTGTCTAGTAACTTGGTTGCTGTTGACATAATGGTGATTTTCATTTCTGTTGACTATGAATAATGAACACACAGCTTTTTTTCAGCATTTTGATTGTTCAGCCAAAACACTTCCATAATTCTTGAAGTCCATAAGTTCCCTGAGTTTTCCAGGTTTTTGGAATTGATGTCGCACAGACAGTAAGGATGAGTACTTAAATGAACCTGTAGTCCACAAACAATATTTTAGCCGTTTTTAGGCCACAGAAAACATAAAGCTTTACAGCATGAGTAACCAAATTTGTTGTATATTAGAATTCAAATCAGGAATATCTTTAGAAATAGCCACTATCAGTTGTCGTTTAACACTTTTCTTTAGCAATTCTCTGTGTCAAAAACCTTCCTGGACCTTTGAATAGTGACTTCTCAACAACACCAAAACATACCTTTAAAAAGCCGAGCAGAAACAGCTCTGTTAAAGTCTGGAAGCTCAAGCAGTGGACAACAATGTAATCTGTTGACAAATTACCCTTCGAAGTAAATGCTTTGAACTGTGTTAGTGAAGAAGTCACTGAGTTGCTGACCAACAACTTTAAAGTTCAAAAGCAAATTGGGCTCGACCAGCTTTGTATCTCCTGTTTCTTTAACAGCTTTAACCAATTTCATCATCCCTCCATAACCTTTTTGCAAGATGCACTGTTTCTTGTAGCGAAGGCTGCTTTGTAGTAATTTGTAGCAATTCTTTCAGCAGCCTTTTGATTCAGGTGTTCACGGAGTGTGGATTTGTTGAGGTTGTGGGCGCTTCTCATTTAACTTTTATCAGCCAATCTGGCAAATCAGACAGCCACAGTCATTACCCCGGGTTTCAACTAAGATCCAGACCGACATGAGGTCATTTATTTAGGGACATCATTGCTTTCATAGATGCCTTGAGACAAACAATGTAAAACACTTTTTTTGTTTTACTCATGATCTCTAGTCTTTGTTTTGCTCATGATCTCTGGCAACATGTGACATTTTGATGGTTTGATCTAAAAAAAAGTAAAAACTTAGCAAAAAAACATCGCCTCGAAAAACAGTCAAAAAAATGGCTAAAAAGTATGAGTGAAAAAAAGATGCGATATGTTCTTTATGGATTTTCTTGTTTTTCTCTTGTAAAATGAAATATTAAATTGATTTAAACAAAACAAATACGCCGTACGGATTCTTTTTTTTTTTTGGTTTTTCTTTACTTATGGTCGTTTTTCTACCTGAGATCACCTCACTGGTACAAACTTTAAATATAAATCCATTTTAATCAAAAGCTGCATTAAACTTACTTTGAGCATTTTTAGTGTTTTTAAATAGTTTTCTCACCGTAGATTTTCTGTAACTTATGTATTTGAAAAACAGCATTAGTAAAAGTTGCTACCCAGTCCTCAAACGAGCTTATATGTAACAATGCTGGTCAACAGACTCTATAATAATCTTGTTGCAGAAAGCAATTTGAAGCTTTAACTTTTTTGAACACTTAAGCAAAAAAATTTTTATTTGAAATTTTTTATACATAGAGGCACACTTACGGGTTACAATCCTAACACTTTTCATTGAAGTGCTAATTATTTCAGGAATTTCACGGAAATTTTTCTCTTTTACATTAACAGACCTAAAAATCTTTGAACCAAAACTACAAAGCCAATTTATTTCCGAGGATGTAATAAACTGCGACCATATTCTATAGCCGCATCTCAATTTTGCATACTTTGCGATGTTCAAACCGCAAACGATGTATGGAACAATGGTCGTTTGCTTGAATTGGTTGAGTGTGTACTATTTTTTTTACGTTGTGTGTTTGTTACACATGTGAAATAAGAAATTACTGAAAAGATCAAAAAAAATCAAAGCTAACAGCCAGAGATAAGGGAAATATTGTAAAACTAGCTTCCAATTCCACCATAACACTGTCGAAGATCACTGAACTTACCAGTTTGTAACGAAACAGTTCGTAAGGCTTTCTCCAATAATCCCAAATTATTCAATCAAAAATAGCTAAAGGCTCCAAATCTAACTCCTACGCACAAAGAGAGACGTTTTTTGGTATTCACAACATGTAAGATGAGCTCTTCAAATCGAGGTTCTGAACAACTTTTTGGTTCCATTCAAAGAGAAATATCGTTGCAAAAAGTTCGTGTCCCAGCAAGATAATGCTAGTATTTACACTAGTTTGACTATAAAATCTTAGTTTAACAGTCGGAAAATTCAACTTGTTGTGGTGGCCAGCCCAAAGCCCGAATCTAAATCCCGTAGAAAATATCTAGGGAATCATCGTACGACATATTTAAGCTGACAAAAAGCAATCCAATAGCATCGCTGAACTAAAACTCACAATTTAAGATGCTTGAAAGAATTTTGAAATGGGCATTCGTTAAAAAACCCTGGTTGAAAAGGTGCTCTCAGGTGAGCTACTTAGGCCCTATTCCCAAAAGTATAACAAAAAAAAAAAAAAAAAAAACAAATTTACGAAACCTCGCAATCCTGCTGCTATTTTGTTTCAACCCTTCGAAATATTACGCAGTATTGCTTCTCGATTAAAACCGTTCAACTTATTTTTTAACGAAGCTTTAAATAAGAAATTTTTGTTTGAGAATGAACTTGTCATAACGAAGATTTTGCTTTTTAAAATGCATAAAGAGTTCTATTTTAATAAACTTTAGAAAGCTCGATTCATCTTAAAAAACTGATATAGAGGTTGGTTACTATTCGCTAAAAATCGAAAAACTAAACACCGATGCTTATAAATACTTTCTACTTTTAATTGGAGTGTGGTTTTATAGCAAGCTTGGATTTTTGATGTCATTATGCTTACTTCGCATTGTTGTTTTTGCAATAAGAAGTTTTTTTTAATGTTCTAACTGTTGCTATGCAACTTTACTTTTCTCTGTAGAAATTTGTAAATTTTCCTTCAAATTCTTTTTGTTGTGGACAAACGTTTTAAACTTTAGAGATGAAGTTACTAAGTCGACTCAACATTTTACTAAGCTTTATTGTTATCGTGTTCTGGTACTCAACATCTGGAACGAATTTCGATTTACTTTCTAAATATTTTAGTATCAATCAACTGAAGAGCTGGGAAGATATATTTCCGTCTTTGAATTCGCGAAGAAAAAACTGGGATAAAACATGCGGAGTCGACACGAAAGCGCATCGTTCGATTATCTACGTTAAAGTACAAAAAACAGGATCGACTACTCTTCGAAGCACGTTGCTTGTTTACGGCAGGCATTACGACTTAAATATTTGTTTTGACTCTACAAACCTTTGGGGTTTGAATTGGCCTTACCCTGTAGATGAGCTGAAATTGACAAAGCTATACGAGGAGAAGTGCGAGTTGATTGCTGAGGAGTTTGTTTTTGATCCTCTTTTAGGTAGGCCGTTTTGGTTTTTTTTTAAGTTACAATGCGCTTAGCAGATTGAAAAAAGACGCCTAATAACGTCTAAATGTATTATAACTTTTTCTCAAGTAATCAAGCTTCTTTTCTAGTTAGCAGACTTATGAAGGAAGACGCTTTCATTATGGCATCTGTGCGGCATCCGGTAGAACATTTTCTTTCCCTTTACAAGTACTCTAAAATACACGCAGCTGTAGAGCGATTAACTAACAAGTCCCTCGACCAATGGGAAAGCATGAGAGTATTTTTAAAAAACCCGCAACTTGTTCGAAATATCTACGCAACGTATAATGAGAACGAAGTGAGAGACAGACATCAAGTTAATCTCGTTCAACCCAACTTACAGTTACGCAGTTTAGGATTTATCAATGGCACTAAATCACAAATCATCGAACGCCTTGACGATTTGCACTTTGTCGTAGTGGCAGATAAATATGACGAATCCATGGTTATACTGCGAGAAAAGCTTTGTTGTACAATACAGGACGTAGTTTATCGCAAACAAAACGTGAGAAGAAGCAACGAAGAAATAAAATTAGAAGTTCCCCCAGATATTGAAAATGCAATTTTAGAATTTAATTCCGCTGATCTCATTTTTTACACTGTTGCAAAAGAAAGATTATTTGAAGAGGTAAAAAAACACAGTTATTTTGAACAAGCATTAGGAATTTTTAGACACGAACTAGAACTATACGAATCTAAATGCACCAACGAAGATGTACCTCAATCTGTTAAAGATAGCATCTGCCCACCCAAAGAGGCTGCACAAACAGGTGTCTTCGTAGAAAGCATAAGGAAACAACAACAACAAAAATTGCTAAACAAGTTAACAGAGAAGTACCAAGCATCAACTTCATCATCAGAACACAGTTGAACTAACACAGTGAACAAAACAAACGCTAAAAACACTTAAAAAGATATTTAACTTTATTTGAGAATGATCTAAAAGTTATAACTTAGTCAAAGCAGGTTAAACTCGTCGGCATCATATGAAAAGACAGTCAAATGCCTCTTGTAAAGCTCGCCTGCAAGCGATAGATTCCGTATAACCACCAGCTCTCTCTGCGGATTGTGCGGAACGAATGTGTTTCAAATAGCTAAAACAAAAATCAGATGCTCTTTATATGATCCGTAACTTTAGGCGTTTTTGCTTTGAGATGTTTTAAAAAAAACTTTTCGGAAAAATTCTTACCCGTTTTTAATAATATCATTTTCACTAGGGGGGGTAGGACCGAACCACTCGATAACAGGTGACTTGTATTCAAAGAGTGGAGCTTCTACTATAGGCTGACTCAAAATGTTCAAATTTTTCTAAAATAGATTTTTATAGCAGTGAGATTTAAGAAACGTTTTATCGTTAAATTCATTTATGTAAAACGAAAACAAAACATGTTACCTTTTTTTCAGAGAAGAAAATTGATTTTTTGGTTTCTTCCTCCTCCTCCTTCCTTCGTTTGACGTTTACATGTCGAGCAATTACTTCTTCAGCAGGTGCATTAGCATATATCTGGAAAAGAGAGTATTTATTGACCTTTACATATAATCATAAAAAAACTCTAACGACCATTGGACAACACCTAGCCTTAGAAACTATTAAGCTTTAAAAAATGGCCCAGGGAATTACCCTCTGCATAGCAAAAAGAGAAACTTCTGATTTTCACGTGACACCGTGAAAATTAGGCGTTTCGATTTATATTCTCACCATACAGAAAAAAGCATATAAAACAATCATTGGAAAATCCTAAATAAGATGGCACATTTCACAATCGTTTTATCATTAGACAGAATTAGAAGCCCTTTATTAAAACGTTACCAAAATAACTATACAATCAGACAAAAGTGTCATGCAAAACATTAATTACATTAACACCAAAGAATAAGATGCTATAGTTATATAATGAGATAGTATAGTTAATACAAAACATATTTTTGGATATTAATGCGTGAAATAGTTCCTAACATAAGGAAATTACTTACCAAATCGTTAATTAGATTTTCTTTTTCTTTTGACTTTCTCTTCTCTGAGTCGAATTCTTCTTGTATAAGTTTTTTCCTCTTATTTTCATAATCTTGTTTCTCAGACTGAACATAGGCCAAATACATTGCTTCTTCCTGGTTCTATGAAAGTTAATGCTAATAATTACATAAAAATTGCTCAATAAACCATTTAGAAACAACTGTCTAAAAACTATCAAATAAAAATACAGTAATTATTCTAATAAAACAAAAGTGGCTCTAACAAAACATCACCAAAAAAAAGGGAAGTGGAGCGATGATAAGACATTTACATTTACATAGAAAAAGAAGGTATTTTATGAATTTTCAGAAAACAAAGTTCTCAACTTATCAAAGCACATTTAAAAATAAAATTAATAAGCACCTTCCATCTTTCAAAAACATGGTTGCTTTTAAAAGATGGCAGTTCTTTTATCACAGCTATTACTTAAAGTGTTCTCAATTCAAATCAATGTTAAAACACTTTGAAACACCTTTTAAAAGCAAACAACTTACAAGTTTAGTTTGGTTTTTCTTTATAAGTTTTTCATTTTCTTTTTTATACAATTCAATTTTCTTCTTTGTTTCTTCCACATTTACTTTGTTAACAATGTTAAAGACTAAGAAAAATATAAGAGTAAATATTTTTTGTCCATTCGAAATATAAGAGTAAATAATTTTTGTCCATTAAAAATATAAGAGTAAATATTTTTTGTCCATTCGAAATATAAGAGTAAATATTTTTTGTTCATTCGAAATATAAGAGTAAATATTTTTTGTCCATTAAAAATATAAGAGTAAATATTTTTTGACCATTCGAAATGTAAGAGTAAATATTTTTTGTCCATTAAAAATATAAGAGTAAATATTTTTTGTCCATTCGAAATATAAGAGTAAATATTTTTTGTCTATTAAAAATATAAGAGCAAATATTTTTTGTCCATTAAAAATATAAGAGTAAATATTTTTTGTCCATTAAAAATATAAGAGTAAATATTTTTTGTCCATTAAAAATATAAGAGTAAATATTTTTTGTCCATTAAAAATATAAGAGTAAATATTTTTTGACCATTCGAAATGTAAGAGTAAATATTTTTTGTCCATTAAAAATATAAGAGTAAATATTTTTTGTCCATTAAAAATATAAGAGTAAATATTTTTTGACCATTCGAAATGTAAGAGTAAATATTTTTTGTCCATTAAAAATATAAGAGTAAATATTTTTTGTCCATTAAAAATATAAGAGTAAATATTTTTTGTCCATTCGAAATATAAGAGTAAATATTTTTTGCCCATTAAAAATAAAGCATAAGTCAAGATGTACTTGTATAAAAAAATCAATCTAATATTACAATAAAATTTTTTTTTTTTTTTAACTTAATAGAAAGAATAATCTTTTCTAGCAACATTTTTTTTAAACCTTTTCTCCTAAAGAAACTTGAATGATATGAAAGTTATTCAGTCAGTTGAAAAACATAATCCAGGATAATTGTGTTTTTCATTAGTCTTTAACAATAATCCAGAATAATTATAATAATAATTGTGTTTTTCAGTTGTCTTTAATAATAACATTTTAAAAAATTGGTCAACTTTAAAACAAGTGATAAAGATGGCTCCAAACTTGTAACTGTATTTCATTTGAAACCAAATGTAGGATCTGTTAACTACTGTTCAAATGTGATTTAAAGATAAAATTTAAAAAAATTAGAATTAATTATATAACAATTATAAAAGGATACAACATTTTCAAGCTTACAGATTTTAGGTAAATAATATTACTTAAATATTATAAATATATTTTAAATTATGTTAAATAGTGCTAAATGCATATTGTAGGTATTGTAAATTTTATTATAACAAAAAAAAAATCTCAGATAAACGGCTGAATTAAGCTGAATTTTTTAGAGTGATTCAAATATCTTTCCTTCTTTTTATCAGAATTACAAACTTGCTGATCTTCCTTTAAAAATAACAGCTTCCTTAATTTTAGGATATATTACATTATATTTAGCACAAGACGCAAAAAAGTTACAGCTCCATTTTTTCAATATCAAATATTATTACAAACTATTACAATGTTACAAATGAAATGTCTTTATCTTTTTTAGCATGTCAATTTTCTGAGAAAAACAATAAAACATTTCATTTATCTAGTGAAGCTTAATTTTTATAATTATTTAAATCATTTGATAAACAGTTAAAGATACAATAAACGGGGAAAAAAAAAATCAATTTAAATAAAATTTATGTTTAAAACATTGGTCAACTTGTTTATTGAAAATTGTTAATAAATATCCTAGAATTAAATTTTATCTTTAACTTGCTATTGCATTAAATAATAACTGAAAACATCTATTACACCCCTGTCAAATACACAATAGCATGCTTCACAATAGCATGCTTCTCAGATAGAAACTTAATTCAACTCCCCCCTCCCCCCAGAAACAAGAACAGGAAGACAATCTACATAATCTTTACTTTTAAACACCTTTATCCAAATATATTAAATATAAACTAACACAAATCAAAAAGTCAAAAAAGACAAAACAAGATGATATATGAGACAATTTGTTTAAGATGATGTATGAGACAATTTATTTTTAACTTAAAATGCTCAGAGATAAATCTTAGTAGATATTCTAAAAAGCTTAAAATAACTTTTCAAGGTAGAAATCATGAAACAATCAAAGCAATTAAAACAAGTTTATCCAAAACTTTTTTATCAAAATGAGACAGGACAATCAAAACGAGACGGGACAATCAAAACAAGACGAGACAATCAAAACTAGAAGAGGCAAGATATTGGAACTTACAAATATTGTAATGAGATGAAAAACTATATTTAATTATTCATAGAAATTTATATAAACTGAAATAAGATTTTGTTTTGACTTGTCTCAATATATACTGAGATACTGAGACAAGACACAGATGCTTACTTCCTTGCCTTTTTTACTATAGGTCTTGAAGGAAAATATTTGAACAATAGATGTTGGTTTATCTCTTTCTTATTTGCCTTTTTTAAAAACTTATTCAATGCAAATTTTCATTGCTCATTGACTATGGGAACATTTTTTCAATGTTCTTTTTTCTATCATGTGATGATAGAAAAACACTGTGTTTCTGAAAATGTTGGAAAATTTCTCCTTTAAAAAATTGTGCCATTAACATACCCAACCAGCCCAAAATGATTGTCATCCCACTGTTATTAAATTGAAAGAAATGGTTTACTAATAAATTATTACCCACTATGACCGTAATACAATATTTTGAAAAGATTATTAGTTGTGTTAAACATTAACTTGAACATTATATCCACTGACCAGATTCTAAATTTTCATTCCTTTAGCTGATTTTTAGATAATGTAAAGTAAGTAATTAAAAGTTTAGAGCACAACTAGCAAAATAACAGCAAAAATTGATGATGAGCAACATAACTTGTGCAACCTCTAAATTAACTCAAAATAAAATCATTTTTTGTTTAACAGATTTCATGTACTTTACATTCGCTCCTCTTGTTTAAAATCAATGAGTTTTGATTGTAAACAAGAAACAATAATACATAGAAACAAAAGTAAATAAATAGATAGACAGATAGATTGATAGATAGATACATACATACATGCATACATTACATACATAAACACCCTAGTATCAGAAGGTTTGAGGCAGAGTAGTCAAATTATAGAAACAAATTAGTAGTTATAATATTATTAGTTAATATTTATTCAAAATATATTTTTTTCCTAATATAGATATCATTTTTCACAATATAATTAAAAAATCAACAAAATCGATATTGTTTAAATCTTTGTCTTATCAAAATATCCACCTCAATTTTTTATTAAAGCATAACAGATATTTGGCATGCATTCTATTAATTTTTACAATGTTTGAAAGTGCATACTATTCTATTTTTCTTTTAATATGCTCCGAAGGGTTTGAGTAGAAGATGACTGCTGTAGCTAAGCTTTTCTACCAAGTTCTTCCCACAATAACTTAATTGATTTGGATCAGGGTATTGGGCTAGCCATTCCATTAATTCTAAAATTTGATTACTTTTCAAATCTTCCTAATTGTTTTTTAACTATTTTACAAAGATGTTTAGGATCATTATCATGCATAAAAACATAATGGTTAGTAAAGAGTTGCTTGATAAAAACTTGATGCTCCACTGTTTTCCTGTAAAAGTAAGTTTCCACTCATACATTTTAGCTATGGGAAAGGGAAAGGGATGGGAAAATTAATCACATGAGCATGTGCAATTTGTAATTTAATTTTGAAAATTAATCACTGCGCATACTCACATTCCGTAAATATTTTCCCTTTCCCTTTCCCTTTCCCGTAGCTGAAACGGATGAGTGGAAACTCACCTTAAGACTCTTTGCAGCATTTTTTTTTGAATTGTCAATTTAAAATTTATGCATAGAATCATAAGTATAGAAATGACAAACTCACCTATTTATGTTTATTAAAAACTAAAGTTTACAAGACAATACTTGATTTCAGATTATAAATAAACAAGACAATCAGTAGTTTAAAAATAATAAACTAATGCTATATAAAATCGAGCTGTATTGACAGTGTTGTTTATCCAATAAAATATTTTTTATATAGATGTAGATATTTTATCTAAGCAATTGTTATTACCTAATTATATTCTTATTTTATGTAAAAATTTACAACCTGCCTTAAAGTTTCCATTAGTAGTGTATATTTATAGAACAAACATGTATTTAAAAAAACAATTATAATCATAAATATATACTTGTTATTTCAACATCTTCAAGATAATCATTAAATTCTTGCAGAGAACAGAAATCTTCTTCTCGCTTGTTGTAGCTGAAAAAGGACTTTCAAAAATACTTAAAAGGAAAAAATTTTGGAGAGGAAAGATTAAAAATAATCTTTCCTCACCAAAAGCTTTGCTGTTTAAAATGTATAAAGATATCTATTACAATAATTATCAGAAGGTATTTATCTTAAAAAAAAATGACACAGAAGTTGGTTGGAAAAACCAAATGCCAAAAAAAAAAAAAAAACGTCTGCAATTTTTATAAAAACTAGGTATTTGACATACATTTTCAAAATCTTTTTCCTGACATCTACTTCTTTTTCAACAACATCATCTTCAAACTGTTGATTTCGAAAGTCACTTCTTCTTAATGCAGTATTGCATTGAGGGCAAGCTGCTGAGGGCCTTGTAAATAAAACATCCACACAGGTTTGACATCTAAAAATTAAAGTAATTAAGTTAAACAAAGTAATTAAGTTAAACAGTAATTTAAGTTAAAACTAATATTAAGACAATCTTCACAATACAATTTTTGTTTGTAACAAATGTTTTCCAATTAAAACTTCCTTTCCACTGTTATTTTTAAAATACTAATATCTGTAAAGAATTGTCCTAAAAAGTTTTTAACTTACAACTTATGCCCACATACATTTACTAGCAGCTTTAATGATTTGTTCCTGTAACTAGTTGTTTTGCATCTTGGACAAGTTTGCTCATCCATCACAAACACCAAACATTTTGCATACTTTATTCTAGAAACAAGAAGCCATGGTTCATGACAAATCAATATTCTTTGATTGGTCAATGGTTTGTTTTTTTGTTTTTGTCAAATTTTCAGTTAAAACATATTTTATGAGTAATAAGTATTAGGTCATATTGTCACAATGTTTCAAAATTTTCTATAAAAAAATTGAAATAAAAAGTTCTTAGATTTAAATCAAGCTTTGTAACTAAATGCAGGTACACTGTAAGTCTAATATACAAAAAGACAACTTTCCCTAAAAAAAATATTAAAAAAACCATTACTTGAATATATATATATATATATATATATATATATATATATATATATATATATATATATATATATATATATACATATATATATATATATATATATATATATATATATATATATATATATATATATATATATATATATATGTATGTATGTATATATGTATGTATGTATGTATGTATGTATGTATGTATGTATGTATGTATGTATGTATGTATGTATGTATGTATGTATGTATGTATGTATGTATGTATGTATGTATGTATGTATGTATGTATGTATGTATGTATGTATGTATGTATGTATGTATGTATGTATGTATGTAAGTATGTATGTAGAGCCTTAAAATGTCTTTTTCTTTTTTTTTTCAAAAGAAGGTTTTTTTATATTTCTTTTAGGAAAAATTGTCTTTTTGTATATTAGACTTACAGTGTACCTACATTTTGTTACAAAGTTTGATTTAAATCTAAGGACTTTTTATTTCAATTTTTTTTAGAAAATTTGAAACATTGTGACAATATGACCTAATACATACATACATACATACATACATACATACATACATACATACATACATACATACATACATACATACATACATACATACATACATACATACATACATACATACATACATACATACATGCATGCATGCATGCATGCATGCATGCATGCATGCATGCATGCATGCATGCATGCATGCATGCATGCATACATACATACATACATACATACATACATACATACATACATACATACATACATACATACATACATACATACATACATACATACATACATACATACATACATACATACATACATACATACATACATACATACATACATACATACATACATACATACATACATACATACATACATACATACATACATATATACATACATACATATATTACATACAATAGTAATTATATTTTAAAAGGGTAATTTTGCATTTGTGAATGAAATCTGAGATATTTTACATTTCAAATGTTATGAATTTAAATGTGACGACTGTTACGAATTTAAATGTGAGTTTAAAAAATGCAGATACGAAATTTTTAAATAAAAAAAGAGACTTCAATTTGAAGCTGCTTGATTCAATGCATGCTTGCCAAAGAGCAATCTTCGTTTGTTTATATCTCGTGTTCCATTGTAATTTTCCTAGTAAGTTTAATGCTGCATGCTTTGATGTACTGACATTAGGGGGTATTTACTGTAAAAAAATTTTGGTTATAAAATAAGCTATTGTTTAAGCTATAAATTTATTAACTTATTTTAATTATAATTATATTTTTGCTTTAGAATGTCTTTTCAAAATTTAGTTGTTTAAAACAAAATAAAATACTTTTAAGACCCTCTACTATTTAAGTTACCCAGCATATACATGAAAGAACTCTTAAATTTGGTTTTCCACCGTTATTCAAAAATGGCTGAGATGGTGTTGATAATATTGAATGAAATGGTAGATAATGCGTTGGTGAGAGGTAACCGATAAAAATCCCCTGAGAGAAAAAATATTATTTCATGACATAAATGCTTTTTAAAGAATTAAAATGACTCGTCTACAGGAAAAGGTTTTAACGTGCGAATGTCGAAAAACAAAGAGGAAACAGAGCGACTTAGTCACCACATCAAAAGTGTACCAAACGAGATCGGAACTTTTACGAAGACGCGGAAAATTCTTCAAGGGAAAGAAACGTCAATGCTTGAATTCTTATGACAGCATTGTCAAATTCCAAGGAAATGGTTTTTACCATAAGATGGAAACATCTATAATTCTACAAGTTCCTCCTAAGGAAAGAACATTTACGTTAAATGATGTTATACCCTCAACAAAATGCGTTGGAAATGATGTAGCTGAAGCAAAAACGTGCGTATTAATCGAAAACACTTTAGATAATCTTCTATCTTCTGAAGTAAAAAAGAATAACGTGCACACAAAGTTTCTAAAATCTAATACGAATTTTAAAGAAGTTTCTCCTCATTCAAACAATTTTGTATCTAATAAATTATTTCCTCATTTTGACGTTGAAAAGGCGAATGGTGATTTTCAAAATGGCGTCTTTAAAACTGTCCAAAAGAAGCTCAATATCCAGAAACTTAATGAGACTTTTGATGACTCAGAAAAAAGAATAGCAGAAGGATTTATAAAATTTGGACTCTTTCAGTCTGATGCACCTGACTTTAAAATTGAAGGTATTCTTCCTAATTATGAGGCTGATAAAAAAGAAGTTAAATTAAGTAGTGGACTTGCTGAAGTGAAAAATTACACAAAAAGGAAATCTCAGTTTGAGTTATATATTCATTCTTTGGAAAAACCAGGAATTTTAACTACAGAAAGACAAAGAAAAGGGAAAAAAATCTCAGATCTAAAGAAGAAACAAAACTATGGTAAAGAGTTAATTGAGGCTGTTGTTGCAGAAGACTGTAAAAATCTTGATAATATAGGATTATATAAAAAAAGGCGCGGAAGAAAACCAAAACAAAAAGGACCATTTTTACATTACTTAGATATATATGTTAAAAATAAAGACAAATATATTAATGATGATTATATTTGTGATGTCACTTATGACGACAAAGCAAGTATTGCAAATACAGAATGTAATTTAAATTATAATTTATTACTTGAACCATCATCCCAGTTACCAATAGAAAACGTTGAATTGCATAAGCAGGACAATATAGAACAGTCGAAAAAAGAAAATTGCTGTGATATACTTAACACTAGTTTGGTTAATAATAGTAGTATCACTACTCCATATGTGGATGGTAATGGAAATAAGCTTATAATTAAAAAAAAGCGTGGCCGTCCTAAATTAGTAAAAAAAGAAATACAAGATAATAAGTGTTCTCTTCATATTGATAAAACTGTTGATAGTATTTTAGGTTATCGTTATGGTAAGAAATCAGCTGAAGTCTTAGTTTTGTTCAGAAATGGTACTAGTAATTGGATAGAGCAGGATGATCTATCAAAAGATTTCTTACTGAAAAAATTTTTTCAAAACAAGAATCAGAATTTTTCAGTCATGAATCGTTTACCTTATCTAATCCATGCAACCGGCAAAAACAGAATTGAAAAGCTGGTTGAAATAAAAGACATATATGAGTTAGATACTGAGGAACCAGCATACAAAAAGCAATGTTCAAACTTAGATGTAAATGGTACACCAAATGATCTGCAATTAAATACAATACATTCTGAATCAGCTGAAAATATTCCGGTGCAAAATGGATCAAATGATAATGTTAGTGTTTTTGATGTTGATCCGAACAAGCAGGCCTTAAGTGCCACTCCTAATGTTACTGAGGTTTGGTCTGATGAAGTATTGAAAATGTCTTCACCATCCAAAACAATTGAAGATGTTGATCATACATCAAATAAAGCAATAACAATTGCAGAGCTAAATGATTTATGTAAATGTGTTATATCTTCTAGTCATATCAAACTCTACCCATACGAACTTAATAGACCAATAGTTTCAAAGTGTGATGGAGATTTTATGCACATTTATTTAAAACATATACCAGTGAAACTT